>NW_006283136.1:1734938-1744897 GCF_000327345.1 Myotis davidii
ATTAATAAAGTACAATTATTCTCCCAAATGTCTACACACACACACACACACACACACAAAAGTGACTCATCTTCTACATACAAATTGTGTCCATTTATCTTCCTGAATATCTCTTAAATACATCCTTCCTCTACATCAGCGGTTCTCAACCTGTGGGTAGTGACTCCTTTGGGGGTTGAACAACCCTTTCACAGGGGTCACCTAAGACCATTGGAAAACACATATATAATTACATATTGTTTTTGTGATTAATCACTATGCTTTATGTTCAATTTTTAACAATGAAATTAGGGGTCACCACAACATGAGGAACTGTATTAAAGGGTTGCAGCATTAAGAAGATTGAGAACCACTGCTCTACATCCTTATGGTGACCTTAGTTTAGGTCCTCATCATTTTCTGCCTAGAGCTCTTGACTCACCCTCCATCTTTCTATTATTATCTTGTGCAGCTGGAGTGATCATTGAAAAATACCAGCGATCATGCCATGCCTCCACTAAAAACCTTTGGCTTCATCCTAGCTGGTTTGGCTCAGTGGATAGAGCGTCAGCCTGCGGACTGAAGGGTCCCAGGTTCTATTCTGGTCAAGGGCACATGCCAAGGTTATGGGCTCAATCCCCAGTAGGGGACATGCCAGAGGCAGCCAATGATTCTCTGTCATCATTGATGTTTCTATCTCTCTCTCCCTCTCCCTTCCTCTCTGAAATCAATAAAAATATTTTTTAAAATAAATAAAAATAAATAAAAACCTTTGGCTTCCCCATGAAAAATAGGATGAAACTCAAACTCCTTAGCATGACAATTACAATCTGGTCCCAGTCCTCCTGTTCCTTATCCTCTCCCATCACTCTTCCAAGATGCACCATTTCCAAATATACTGGATATACTTATGCCTCCCTATCATTGTTCCTGCTATTCCATCAGCCTAGAATGGTGGATCTAATCTAACTCCTCATCTTCTAAGGCTCAAGTTTAAGTATCACTCCAGATTAAGTTAAATACTCCCTCTCTCTATACCACACTTGAACTCGTACATAACTCCATTAAAGCAACTATTCTACTGTTTCATGGTAGTCTATTTCCATATTTGCTCTCTCACTAGCTTATGAACAACTTTAGAATAGACCATTTTGGGTTTTTTGTCATCCCTATATCCCTAAGACTTGGCAAAATCCTGGTACATATAGGTGCTTAAAAATATTTAGTGAATTATGAATTACCTTCGCTGCTCTTTCATTCTTCTAACCTACTAAGTGGGTGACTAGTAGCTGGGTGGGTAGGGAGATCCTCACAATTTCAGAACCTATGGCTCAGCTACGGCCACCTAAAATCCAGAGTGGTATAGGGAGTCACTATTCATTCCATGTGGCTCCATAGGTGCTTAGGTCCACTATTCCCATAGATTGTGCTTGGAAAAGCGGATGCATTTGGCTGCTCCCCAAAATTAAATACAGCCAGTGTCCCTTAACAATGTGCCTTTCAGCAGTAGCCATCCGTCCATGCTCTTCACTGCCCTGGGAGATTTGGTCATGAATTGTATTGCTCTTTGGCTTGGTGAAGCAGGGAGAGAACTCATTGACTTCTCTCATTCCAAGCATTCTTTTCTTCAAAGATAAAGGTGATCAATAAAGGGGCACAGATGAATAAAATACCTTTAAAACATTGGTTGGGGAATGTGACAAGTTAGTTACATTTAAATAAACAAAAATATTGGGCCTATTCCCATCAATAGGCCTCTAATCTAACTTTGGAAACCAGTATTTTTTTAAAATATATTTTTATTGATTTCAGAGAGAGGAGATAGAAACATCAATGATGACAATTATTGATCAGCTGCCTCCTGCACTCCCACCACACTGGGGATTGAGCCCACAACCCAGGCATGTACCCTGACTAGGAATCAAACCATGACCTCCTGATTCATAGGTGGATGCACAACCACTAAGCCACAGCCCTAGCCATTTTGCTCAGTGGATAGAGCATCGACCTGCAGACTGAAGGGTCCCCGAGTTCAATTCCAGTCAAGGGCATGTACCTGGGTTGTGGGCTCAATTCCCAGTAGGCAGCATGCAGGATTCTCTCTCATCATTGATGTTACTCTCTCTCCCTCTCCCTTCCTCTCTAGAATTTTTTTTTTAAGTATAAAAAATAAATTTAAAAAACACCGAGCCACACCAGCTGGGTGGAAATTGGCATTTAAAAATATTATTTCAGAAAGCCTTTCTCAAGGGTGATGGAACCTCAAATCATCATTACTCAATGTCATCCCCCACTTTATTTGTAGGGGAAGAGAGGGAGCAGAAATACAATATGACTTACTAGGTACACCATAGGTTAGGCAGGATTTCTCAAGTGTTTTCTTGTTTAAAAAGAAACAGAAAGTAAGGAATATCAACAGGCTGATCTAAGGAAAACTCCCTAAATGATTCTTATTTCTTGAGTCACTCATTATGAAATCCAATACATAGAAGCTGAATAAAAATCTTAAATCCTGAGGGGCTGCTTCTACTAACAAACTATAAAGAGTAGGGAACACATTGCTCTCAACAATATTTTAATGAATTCATTAAATAAAAAGCAAACGGTTCGGGGGAGGATCCAAAAAAGAAATTAGGACAACAGACTGGTAAAGCTGTCCCTGAACAAAAAGATACAGGAATTTTATACTTTTCTTGTAGAAAATTAAAACCCTTTGCATAAATTTTAGCATATTAATACATCAAGCAACTTTTAGCAACATGATCAACTGATTCTCTCATAAGGTCTTGGATCACAGGAGCCATTGGGTCAGCCATGCCAGTCTCTATTACTCTTGGCAAACTACCACATTGTCAAACAACTGTTAGCTGGGGGTGGAGACAATAGATGTACAGGATCCTGGTGAATTACTACTCCCTCTCTTCGTTCCACTCTAAACAAGGGAAATGTAGATTCCAGTGTTAAAAGCCATGGAATTTGTAGGTAAATTCCATTAGATTTGATTATTAAGGTTCCCATTTTTCTTTCTGACTAATGTATAAAGTTCTTTGTTTTAAATGTAAGCAATCACAGGTGATTAAATACTTTTAAACTTTTTATTATGAAACCAAAGCAAAATAACAGAATTTCAAAAATTAAAATACAGAATTTTAATTCTAAACAAATATTAAATCTACACCAAGAACTAAAAATCAGAGCTTACCAATATTTAAGAATAAAGGGAAATGGCTAAAATGTTCACAGTCATTACTTCTTCCTCATTAGCCTCAGAGTTGCATCATTTTCCTTTGTGCTTCACTTGGACAGGATACAGAATTTCTTTCTCATCTATCTTTTCTTACTGTAGACTGTAATTTCAGAGGAAGTTTTGTCTTCCTACATAGTTCTTTATATGTTCCTTCAGCAAATATGCGAGCACCTGCCTATTGGACTGAGATGATGTGGACATAAAGAAGAGTCCATCATTGATCCTGTCCTAAGATGTTCAGAAGAGATAAGACACCAACAAATAATCAATAAATATAAATAAATTTATACGAGGTATAAAGTAATACAGCATGAGTTAAGTATAGATAAAATATAAAAATAGGGGAATTTCAAGGAAGAAGAGATTACATTCAGCTACAGCAACTGAGGAATGCTTTGTGAGGATAGTATTTGGGTTGGGTATGGATTGGTCCTTCAAAGAAGGCTTCAAAGTGGTCCTGAATGTGGTGGCCTTGATTTCTGAAGTGTAATCTTCTCAATGCTAATTTAAAACTCCTTAAGTGTCTATCTCTTCAAACTGTTCATTTTTTAAAATGATCAAAAAATATTAATATTGCTGCCTATATAAACAGTAATTGGGGTATTTAAATTAAAAGTTAATTATAATACCTACTATATGGTTTAGGGCTCTCTTATTTTCTAAACTCTTTTCCAGGTAAAACCATATCTGAATTGCAGAAGATGCCTAATTATTGAGCCATGACTTTTAAGTATTCAACTGGGCAAAACCTACTTGCATTAGGAGCTTTCTCAAGTCTAAACCTAAGCTTACATGAATAAAATGAAGGAGATGAAATAAATGGCTTAACATTCAAAAGTCAGATGATGAAAAAAATGGCAACTGAAATGATATATACTAACCACAGATTTCTTTGTATGAAATGTTTTAATTATGAGCCATTCACCATTACAGGCTTTAAGTCTTAATATTTCTTCTTTCCTATGTAAAAGCAGATAATGAGAACTGCCTATCTCAAGTATGACAGAATACCATAGTATGAACGAGAGTAATAGTAATGTCTGCTTACACATTGCATGCTTCACTAAAGTTAAGAGCTAGAGAATGCTCCTGTTTTCTCAAGTTATACATTTTTCCTGCTCATAGTTTCAGTTGAAATACAACTACTACTTTGCCTTTCAAGAGCACCTTGTTTCCATCATACAAGCCCTTTGACATTATTTTCTCTACCCTCAATATTCGTGTAAGGTAGTGAAGGGAGGGAGCAAGGATTTTGTTTGTTTTTGGCAGATGAGAAAACTTAATATTAATTTTGAACTCAACTTTGGCAACATATTTGAAAATCATCTAGAATTCTTTTAATCCTTATGGTAACGTCATATCCCAGACCAACATCAAAACCTTAGGGTATGAGACCCAAATATCAAATTTTTCAAAACACACATGATTCCAAAGTACAGCTGAGGTTGAGACTACTGGTTTAGATGATTCAGATTGAGTAATCTTCAATGCAACTGTCTTCTACTTAACTGCTCAGCACCAATGAAAAAGAGATTCCATTTCCTTAAACACTGTAGTAGTTTGTTTTACTATTCTGTACAGCTACTATTGGTCTCCAGTAACAAATTCATTTATCAAGTTATAAATGAAGGCTCTTCATTCCCCCAATGCTTGTGCTAAATATGAATCTCCATTTTATAAAATTTGCAAATGGGATATTAGTGAATTTAAATCTTCGAGATAAGAATAGCTTGTTGTTAAATATTTAGGCAATTATTTGATTCTAGGTTTGATATGCAATAACCATGTGTTTCTGTTTTCCATTCAGCACCTTCAAAACTTTGTTACAAAATAAATGTTTACTAATAAGACAAAACAGAAGTTATAAACAAAACTTTCAGCAAAAGCTCTTGGAATTGGCTGTATCACAATCTGAAAAAGAAACAAGTACTTAAAGGACTTTTTAATTTTCTAACTAGTTCAATTTTCATCCTGACCAGTTCTCTTCTTTAATTAAATTTTAAATGACCAAATTGAGTCATTCCACAGCAAGAAAAATCAATTTCTATAGCAGCTATACTCTTTAATATATGTAAAATAATTTTGCTCTGTAGTATTGAATAGGGTTTCCAGGTTTCTTCTTGACATGGATATGGAAAAGAATCTTTAACAGATTTTATCTTTAAGCAACATACCAAACACACAACAAATATTTGTAAGCCTGTCACGTGACAAAAATAAATCTTTGTTCATGACTGAAATCTCGCTTCATAGGATACTGATAACCTTACCTCTCAAGCAGCAACCCAAAACCCCCAGCCAGCTGCTTGCTGTCCCTAATTTTATTAGACTTAAGACAAAATATACATACAACCATAACCTAAAAAAGTACAAAGATTCCACTGCCTTAGCCAATTCTTATCACAAAGATTTATCTGAAACCATACAATATATACTTTCATACAGAAAGATGCTTATTTCTCTTCTAACAAAAGAAAATCTCAAATCATATATGCTAGATAATTAATTTGAAAGAGTATTAGTGAAATCAGTTATTAGTCAAAAATTCGGAATAGGAATTAATGTTAAGCTCTTTTACAATGAAACCTTCAAAATATTGCCAACCTGAAGTTTTCAACATAAGGTGTTTTATTTCAAGTCCCATGGGGGCAATTATCTATAGTAAGATTAAGAACATTCTTAACCTGGGTTCAGGTTGGCACTGTTCCAGGTGGGTGAGTAAACATTTTCTTGATAACCCAATGAAGAGTTTGAGGCTTAGATTGTTGCATGTTGTAAACAATATGAAATTTTTAAAAAATTATAATATCTACAGCAGTATAAAGTTACAAAATAAAAGGACCATTAATCAATTCTTTTCCTAAGGTCTATGACTAACAGCTGTCATATTTGAGGCCTATAAGAGCAAATAGCAATATTCTGTGTTTTTATGAGACACTTTCTCAGAAGGTAAAAAAAAAACCAAAAACACACAACCAAACCCAGATACTATAATGTGGACATTATTATTACATATATGATTAGAAAGAAATTTGCCTTCCCTCAATCTTTATCCAGTACATTAAAAGATTTTTATAATAATTTTGATCATTAAAAAAAAAAGGACTATAATAGCTATGGAAGCTGTAAACCAAATCTAACACAACATGAGCCAATACAACACACCTCCTCTTAAAATCCTCTTCTTTGTAGTTACCTAATTGTCCCTAAATGTTATTTTAATTTTGTACCATGTAGTGGTTTTTAAGAAATTGAACTAGAACAAAGCAACCCCTTTGTCCTGTGTTTTTTACACACATATTGTATATACAACTTTTAAAATAGCTGCACAACTTTACATCTCACTGTTAGAGAAGTGCAGTCCGAGCAGACCATGCTTCTCAATATATTAAAAATATTAAATAAAACCCAACCAGTTTCATACTTTTCTAATAGTCAAGCTGGCTGGGGGAAAAAGGGTCTCAAAACAAAACAAAACAAAACAAAACAGGCAGTTGTAAAACTGTACCAGTCTTTCTTCAAATACACACTACTTTAAAATCTTGCTATTTCCTTCTTATCCCTTTTACAGTATCTCTAAGATTTCACCTTAAAAGTTGGAAATAACACATTGCTAACTTAGAGACAAATTCTGTTGCAACATGCATATGTCAACTGCCCACTCAACCAACTGCAACCCTGAGGATTTTTCTGGCCCAGTAGAAAGAGCAAACACTAAGATTATCTTTGCTGTAGAGTTGCTTCTACAGTTAACAATTTCATGTGTTTTTCAGGATGTTTCTTGGACATGCATGCATGACACTGTCACTTCATGATTTTACTTTCCACAAGCAGATATCTCCTCCACTCTTTCATCCCAAGAAAGCCACTGTCATCCATCCAAAGGTTTTCCAAGGTAAACCAAAGTCACTTCTGTGTTGCCATACACAGCAGAAACTGCTGGATACAAGCAGGCCTTTGGAAGTCCTCTAAAGGCAACCCCCAGGAACTCATATCCACGTTCAAAAGCTAAAGTCTTATCTTCCATGTCCAAGATGACTCGAATTCTTTCTCCTATCTGCAAACAGATATCAAAAGAAGATTAGAGAAAAAAACCATCAAGTGCATAGCTAATAGAAACATAACACAAATGAACAAACTGAAAATATTATTAAGAATATGTTACCTATAAAAACCAAAAGAGATTTCTGGTCAGGGAGAAACTTCTAGATTCTAGAAAAATATATATCAATTTCATCATAACTGCTTGATTTGTTTTCAGTTTAAGACTTACATGGAATCTATATTTAATACTGAAAATTCAAATGTCCCCTGGATCAGTACTCTAATCTTATTTACTCTTTGTTTCAAGGTTTTTCTTAAGAAGAATATCACTAAACTCTATAACTTGGCATCATATTCTACCCAAAAAAGGCTAAGTAATCTTTTCAAATTACTATAGTATACACACACACATACACGGGTATTAATCATCCATAAAAAAATAGGCACCTTGCCCTAGCTGGTTTGACTCAGTGGATAGAGCATCGACCTGTGGACTGAAGGGTCCCAGGTTCGATTCTAGTCAAGGACACATGCCTGGGTTGTGGGCTTGATCCCCAGTGTGAATGACCTGGGTTTGCTTCCCAGTCATCACTTATTAAAAAAAAAATGCACCTTTGATATATGCTACATGGATACACCTTTAACATTATGCTAAGTGAAATAAATCAGACACAAAAAGACAAATACTGTATGATTCCACTTATAACAGGCACCTAGAATGTTCATATTCATAGTCAGAAAGTAGAACAGAGGTTACCAGAGGCTAGGGGCTGAGAGGCAAAAATGGGGAGTTATTTTTTTTAATGAGTACAGAGTTTATGTTGAAGATGATAAAAAAGTTTTGGGTATAGATAATAGATGGTTATACAACACTGTAAATATATTTGATGCCACTTTATTATATACACTTACAAATGGTTAAAATTATATCATTGTATATATTTTACTACAATAAAAAGTACATATCTATATATATATATAAAAGCCTAAGCGACTATGACATGCACTGACCACCAGGGGGAAGACACTCAACACACAGGCATGGAAACATGGAACAGACTGATGAATCTCAGAGGGAAGCGGGGAGCCAGGAAGGCAGGAAGAGATTAACCAAAGAACTTATATGCATACGGGTTCATGCACGGGTGGGGTTCCTTGGCCTGGCCTGCGGGGATTGGGCTGAAACCGGCAGTCTGACATCCCCTGAGGGGTCCCGGATTGCAAGAGGGCGCAGGCCATGCCAAAGGACCGCACCAATGTACGAATCCATGTACCAGGCCTCTAGTATACTATGAAATATTTATATAGCCTTTAAAGTTAAAGCAGTTCTATATACAATGTGGAACTTTTGTAATCATGAACAGCCAAGTCTGACTATAGTTTCCAAAGATCAGAATAGGCTTTTTAATAGTCATTTTGTGGGCACTGATCTGAAACACTTATTATAAAAACAACAGCACTGATTGTTAAACTAAACTGGAAGCATAACATATTCAGTTATTTTCCCATTTAGAAAAATAAGCAAAGAAATGAGGATGTTTTTCTCTTTATAATTTGCATCTGTTAAAAGTTGTTGCACCTATATACGTGGAGGCAGAAAGTCCTAACATTTGTAATAAAAAATAGCAATTTAATACTTCCCAATTATGATAACTCCTGCTGTTATTAATACTTCCCTTTGTTGTATTTCCTACCACAAATAACTACTAACATCTGTTTTTTTCCTCCCTTTGACCATCACCCCATTTAATGGACCTAAACACATCCTAATTATCATCACCATTTCTACCACCAACAAAACATGAACAATAACAAAAAAAAATAGAAATGAAAAGTTAATATTTTGTTGGGTATTTGTTGTGTGCTTTATTTGCATATCAATCCTAGATGTTATCCCTATTTTACAGAAGATGAAAAAAAGACAGTATCGCTCCTGGTGAAATTTGCAACTTCGCTTCACCTTTGAGTATACAGCACGCACACAGCAAAGGGAGCAGAAAGCAGAAGTCTTACTCGCTTCAAGTGTCAGAGGGCAAAACTTGGAAATGATAGAGTAACTGGAACCTTAGAGTAGGAGCTCTAGAAGCAACAGAACCACTAAGAGGATGAGCCCCACAATCTGAGAATAAACCCTGCCCAATTTTGTGTGATTGCTCTTATTACACAGATACAGAGGAAACCTCTAAGGAACTAAACCAGTGGTCGGCAAAAACGCATTAGTCAACAGAGCCAAATATCAACAGTACAACGATTGAAATTTCTTTTTGAGACACACATTTTTTAAACTTAAACTATATAGGTAGGTACACTGTTATTAACTTAATTAGGGTACTCCTAAGACTTAGGAAGAGCCACACTCAAGGGGCCAAAGAGCCACATGTGGCTCGCGAGCCGCAGTCTGCCGACCACTGAACTAGGCTGAAAAAAGTAGCAATGAGAAGTAAAAAAAATAAAATTGAACAAAGCCATTAGTTGCTGCACACTATGGGGGAGACAGTTTACAGTTTGAGTCAAGACAAGTTAACTGCCTGCTAGAACAAGAAAACCTACATTCTTTAGACAAAGCAAGTTCTAGAGGAATAAAACATTCCAGATATCACTGGATATAACCTACAATATCCAGTTTTCAACTTGAAAATTGGTGGATATGAAAAGAAACAGTAAAGTGTAACTCCTATTTGCGGGGGGG
>NW_006283136.1:1744965-1757369 GCF_000327345.1 Myotis davidii
GGACAAAGAACCAAGATGGCAGCGTACTCGCTGTCTCCCACAATCACATCAAAATTACAACTAAAATAAACCACCATCATTCAGAACCACCTGAAAGCTGACTGAATGGAAGTCCTACAACTAGAGAAGAAAAGAAGAAAGCACAGAGACTGATAGGAGGAGGGGGGGCAAAATGGGCTGGTCCCACACCCACATGTGGCATTTTTCTCAAATGGGAGGGATATCTCAGCTGCAGAAGCCTCCTGTGAGGAGCAAGGATCCCAGCCCCACACCAAACTCCAGCCCAGGGTTCCAGAGCTGGGAAGAGAAGTCCCCATAACTTCGGGCTGTACAAACCAGCTGGAATTGTGGCTCAGTGATATAGAGGCTGTCCGAGTCCTAGCAGTTCCTCTTAAAGGGCAGGTGCACAAACTTACACAATCCGCTCTCTGAGTTCCAGCGCTAGAACAACGGCTCAGAGGGATCCAGAAGCATACAGGGTGCAACTGGATTGTCTGGCATCAGAGCAAGAAGTGTGTGTGGGGCCTGACCGGTTTGGCTCAGTGGATAGAGTTGGCCTGCGGACTGAAAGGTCCCAGGTTCGATTCTGATCAGGGGCATGTACCTTGGTTGTGGGGACATCCCCAGTTGGAGGTGTGCAGGAGGCAGCTGATCGATGTTTCTCTCTCATCGATGTTTCTGTCTATCCCTCTCCCTCTCTGTAAAAAATCAATAAAATATATTTTTTTAAAAAGTGTGTGTGTGTGTAGGAAGGGGACACCTTTCTCCCAGATAGGGGTGCCTGCAGGGGTCATTGTTCCTATACTGAGACCTCCCCCATCACAGAGCTGACTGGCAGCCGCATCTGAGTTCCTGACAGTGGTTAGCACCTAAGTACCTCCCAGGAAGCTCAGAATTGGCAGACAACACAGTAAGCTGCAATCATCAGAAAAGCAAAATCCAAAGGGAGCTCCCAGGAGGCACTAATCTCTGCTGATGAATGCCCCTTCACTTTCTTTTTTCCTCTTTTTTTTCTTTCTGCTTTATTTGTTATTATTTTAGTCTCTATTTTCTCTTTCATATATCTAATTTTTCTCTTCCCTTTTCTTACTCTATTTTTTCCCCCTTCCTCCTGCTTTCTCATTTTTTTTTTCCTTTTCTTATTTTTTGGTCTATCTGCTCTCTCCTCTATTTCCTTTTCAAATATTTTTCTTCCTTTTCTCTTTTATACCATATCCTTCCCCTATTCTTTACTCTGATTTTCTTTTTTATCTCTGCCCTTTCATATTCCTTTTTCTTCCCTTTTTTTCTCCTTATATTTTTTTCTTGGTTTTCTTCTATCATTCTTGCTCTCTTTTCTCTTACCTAATTCTTTCTTCTTTTGTGG
Organism: Myotis davidii; assembly: GCF_000327345.1. Lineage (NCBI taxonomy): Eukaryota > Metazoa > Chordata > Mammalia > Chiroptera > Vespertilionidae > Myotis > Myotis davidii. The sequence goes on from NW_006283136.1 coordinate 1,746,332, forward strand.
TTCCATTTGTTGTAGTAGGGGTCTTGTGTACCTTTTTATTTTGTATGTTGTGTTTTTGCTGTTGTTAATCCTCACTCAAGGATATTTTTTCCCATTGATTTTTGAGAGAGAATGGAAGGGAAGGTGAGAGACAGAGAGAGAAATATCGATGTGAGAGAGACATGACTGGTTTCTCCCGCACGTGCCCCTACTGGGGCCAGGGATCAAACCTGTAACAGAGGTACATGCCCTTGACCAGAATTGAACCTTCGATCCTTCATTCCACAGGCCAATGCTCTAACCACTGAGACACTGGTTAGGGCTATTTCATTGTGTTTTGTTCTGTTCTGTCAGCACCTCCACTAGGGCTGGTACGATGTGGTTGGGGGTAAGCCTCACAGTCAGCCAGCCTGAGAGGAGATTCCATTCACGAACAGGACAACACTCAAGACCCAATTACAACAGAACTCAAATAACTCACACAAGGGACATTCCTAGAGCATCCAGCTCAGGAGATCTAAGAGATTGAATCACTGGGTCCCACAAAACAATTATTACGTAAGACCAACCCACTGGGACCCATAACAGTTTGATCTAATACATGGAAAAAAATACAAAGGGACAGCAAAAAAAGGAGAGAAAGAAACAACCCCGACATGAAAGAAAAGAAGGAATTGCCAGAAAAGGAACTAAGTGAAATGAAGGCAAACAATTTGTCAGGTAACAAGAACATACAATGAAGTCAAGGCAGTCTCTTCAATAATGGTGTTGGAATAATTGGATAGATAGCCCTAACTGGTTTGGCTCAGTGGATTGAGCGTCGGCCTGCCGACTGAGGGGTCCTGGGTTCGATTTCGGTCAGGAGCATGTACCTTGGTTGCGGGCGCATCCCCAGTAGGGAGCGTGCAGGAGGCAGCTGATCGATCTTTCTCTCTCATTGATGTTTCTAACTCTCTATCCCTCTCCCTTCTTCTCTGTAAAAAATCAATAAAATGTATTTAAAAAAAATTGGATAGATAAATGCAAAGTGATGAAACTAGACCACCAACTTACACCATACACAAGAATAAACTTAAAATGGATAAAAGATTTAAATATAACTCCTGAAACCATAAAAATCCCAGAAGAAAGCATAGGCAGCAAAATATTAAATAAACAAATGGGACCACATCAAGATAAAAAGCTTCTGTACAGCAAAAGAAACCATCATCAACTTGAAAAGGAAACCCACTGTATGAGAGAACATATTTGGCAATGGTACATCTGATAAGCGGTTAATTTCCAAAGTATATAAAGTATTCATACAACTGAACGAAAGGAAGACAAACAACCCAATTAAAAAATGTGCCCAGTCAGGGGACCTCAATGTTTGGGTGTCGACCTATGAACCAGGAGGTCACGGTTTGATTCCCATTCAGGGCACATGCCGGAGTTGCAGGTTCGACCCTCAATGTGCAGTGTGCAGGAGGCAGCCAATCAATGATTCTCTCTCATCATTGATGTTTCTCTCTCTCTGAAATCAATAAAATATATATATTTTTTTAATGGGCAGAAGACCTGAATAGACACTTCTCCAAAGAGGACATACAAATGGCCAAGAGACATATGAAAAAATGCTCAACATCACTAATTATCAGATGCAAATTAAAATGATAATGAGGTACTACCTCATACCTGCCAGAATGGCTACCATCAATAAATCAACAAACAACAAGCACTGGCAAGGATGTGGAGAAAAAGGAGCCCTGGTACACTGCTGGTGAGAATGCAGAATGGTACAGCCACTGTAGCAAACAGTGTGGAGTTTCCTCAAAAAATTAATAATGGAACTGCCATTTGACCCAGTGATGCCACTTCTAGGAATATATCCTAAGAAGCCTGAAACACCAATCAGAAAAAATATATGCACCCCTATGTTCATAGCAGCATTATTTACAATAGATAACATCTGGAAACAGACCAAGTGCCCATCAGTAGATAAAGGGATTAAAAAGCTGTGGTACATTTATACCATGCAATACTATACAGTTATAAAAAAAGGATCTCTTACCCTTTGAGACAGTATGGAGGGACCAGGAGAGTACTATGCTAAGCAAAATAAGCTAGTCAAAGAAAGACAAGTATCACATGATCTCACTTACATGTGGAATCTAATGAACAAAATAAACTGAGGAACAAAAAAGATCCAGAGACATTGAAGCATACAACAGACTGACCTATTTTGGAAGGGGCGGGGGGGAGAGTGGGAAGAGATTAAGCAATGAACTTACATGCATATATGCATTGTCCATGGATAGACAATAGTGCAGGGAAGGCCTGGGGAGGGAAGGAAGTGGAGTTGGGGAAGAGGGTGAATGGGGGGAAGGGACATCTATAATACTTTCAACAATAAAGATAAATTAAAAAGAAAAAAGAAAGTAAAGGAATGGGGGAAAGAGGCACCTTGCACAAGAAAGTAAGCATTAGTAAGTGTAAGAAAGTTCGAGTGGCTATATTAATATCAGACAAAATAGAAAAATAGACTTAAAGACAAGGAATATTGCCCGCCTGGTGTGGCTCAGTGGTTGAGCGTTGACCTATGAACCAAGAGGTCCCTGGTTAGATTCCCAGTTATGGCAAGTGCCTGGGTTTTGGGCTCAATCACCAGTAGGAGGCATGCAGGAGGCAGCCGATCGATGTGTCTCTCTCGTAGATATTTCTATCTCTCTAAGCTTCTCCATTCCTCTCTCTAAAAGTAAAAAAAGAAAAGAAAAAGAAAAAAGACAAGGGATATTACTGGAGTCAAAGAAGGTCATTTCATAATGATAATAGTTAGTCAAACTGGGAGATATAACAAATGATAAGTATATATGTATGTATGTGCACCTAAGAAGACAGCAAAAACTGACAGAACTGAAAAAAAAAATTAGCAAGTATAGTGGAAATTTCAATACTACGCTCAATAAATGATAGAACAGGTAGAAGGAAAAATCAGTAAGGATATAGAAGATTGAACACTATCAATCAACTTGACCTAAATGTCATTTGTGGAATATTCCATACAACAACAGAATACATGTTCTCTTCGAGCACACATGGAACACTCATCAAGATAGATCATATGCTGGGATTAAAACAAGTCTCAATAAATTTAGAAGAATTAAAATCATAGATATGTTCTCTGAAAAGCAAAGACCAAAAGTTTTTCACTACAAAATCACAAGGCTAGTCACAGGATTTTATTGCCAAAGTCCAGACACTCTTCTCCTTAGAGCCTAAAAGCACAGTGAAGAATTCTATGAAAAAAAATCCTTCCAGCGTTTTCTACCTCAGGAAACTGAATATATTTCTTAGTTCTTCTACTTTAGTATCCCTGACTTGAGGTTATTACTGAGGCTAGAGCTTTCAAGCCACATGTTTTTCTGAAATATGCAATCTATAATTCCTTAAAATTTATAATTTCTTATCAGATTACTGTTTTAGACCTATGGGAATCATATAGCTTTTACAAATAGAAACTATAATTTTGACCCTAAAATAACATAAATATGATACAAGGCTAAGATGAAAAGAATTTTAAAATGCAGAAGTTTGCCTGATCTTGCCAGTCTTTATAGAAATTACTGACACACCCAGAAGCTTTGAATCCACAGATTACTAAGTAGCAGAGGATATGTGTGTGCATGCACACAGGGGCATCAGGGGGGTGAGATGTCTAGAAAAAGCAGATTTGGATGTGCCATAAAGGAAAGATGACAATCTAGAGCACAAATTGGCAAACTATGGCCCCTGAGCCAAATCTAGCCTACAGCCTATAAATATGATTTTATTGAAACACAGCTATGCTCATTCATTTACATATTATTTATGGCTGCTCTTGTGCTTTAAAAACAGAGTTGAATAGTTGTGACAGAGACCATACAGACCACAAAGCTTAAAATATTTACTATCTGGCCCTCCCTGTACAGAAAAAGTTTGCCAACGCCAGATTTAGAGCAAAAATGAATTGCTCAAGGTTGAATATGTATTAGGAAACAAATATTGAGATACTAAAAACTTATTAGAGTAGCAGAGAAAGGCCAGTTACACTACTTAATAAAAAATTACCAAAAAGGACATACAAAGCCACTATATAAAATTTTGTAAATTTAAAACAAATTAAGGCATGATTTGACAAAGGCCCACATCTAAGAAAATACCTAGTTTCTCACCTGATATTTTGGTGCATTATTGCATTGTGGAAAACTGCCATTGACTTCTCCGTTATGTAGTAGATTATTGTCCACCAGATTCCAGCCCCAGCTCTGGTCATCACTGCCCAGCAGTGCCACATAACCTTGGCACTGCATAGGGGCCCGTTTTGTGGCAATTCCAATCACTGCCACAGTGCCCAGAGGGCCCTCCCACCACACTTCCCATGCATGGCGGCCCTCACTGAAACCAATCTTGGTCCTTGCACCATCAGTGCTCTGAGCAATGGGGTTTCGATGTAAAGTAAAGCCATTCTTCTTAATGTAGACATTCCTGGAGCAGTCATTAGTGCTGAAGGCATGTTGGAAAGCACGTACCTGAAAAGATGAAAAACAGACCAAAAAATAGAAGTTTGTTTTTTCTTAAATATTAAAAGGTACCCAGCCCTAGCCAATGTGGCTCAGTTGGTTGGCGTGTCATTCTGCACACAGAAAGGCTGTGGGTTCGAATCCCAGTTTGAGCACAGACCTAGGTTACAGATTCAATCCCTGGTCGGGATATGTATGGGAGGCAACTGATCGATGTTCTGTCTCACATCAATGTCTCTTTTTCTCTCTACCCCCCTCCATCCCTCCCTCTCTCTCTAAAAGCAATGCATGTCCTCGGGTGAGGAATAAATACAAATTGAAAGTACCCAAACCTCAGGCTATGTGTTTTTAAATAATAAAGTTACATATTTTTAAGTAATATAATAAACATTTCAAAAAATGGCTAGTTTCAGGATGGGACCCTAACATAACATTTAAAATAACTGCCAACTGTTTCATTTCTGACTAAAATTCTAACCCGATGTATTTCTCCAAATAGACTTCTTAAAATATCAAAAGATGTTATATACAACAATCCATATATTTTAGAGATGATACTGAAATGTTTATACATAACATAATGATATCTGGGAACTGCTTTGAAATATCCAGGGTTGGAATAGGAGATGGGTAGGGTAAACATGAAATAGATTATCTAGGAATTAATCATTGGTAAAGCTTGGTGATAGGTATAGGGAGGTTCATTAAACTATTTTCTCTACTCTAGTTTATATTCAATTATTTTTATATCAAAAAATTGAGATGCACAGTTTTTATGTTGGGAATCCTGTCAACTAAAAAGAATATTTTAAGTAAAAGAGAGAACTTAGTCATAACAGCTCTAAAGTTCTGAAAAATTTTAATAACCACAAACGATATTAGATCCTCAGCCTCCTGGCTAGGTATTAGTCATACACTGAGACAGCACCATTCTCATTTTACCAAATCAAATAATCTCCTAGATAGCATCTAAATTCAACCACTAGAACTAATAAAGAGATAGCTATTCAGAACAGCTTCCCCTGATAGGAAAGGTTAGTTAACCTTCAGTAATTACCAGTTTTTTTAAGCTTCCAAAATAAAGGTAGCATAAAAAATTGCTACTCTGTACAAATAATAACAATTTTTCATGTTTTAATAATTGAAAGCTTTTGGCTCCCCCACTTTTTTTTTTTTTATTTTCTTTATTGATTAAGGTATTACTTATGTGTCCGCTTTTGGCTTTTTTTAAAAAAAATTTCTACTTTGTTCAAACTACCCAAACACTGCCAAAGGCTGGGACCTATTGCTTTAGTTAACCTGATAAATCAACTCCAGAATCACAGAATTTCAGCATTAGGAAGGGCCTTAAAGGTCACCTAGTCTGCCTCTCTCATAACTAAAAGTCAATAGCTAGATGCCCTGGCAGGTGTGGCTCAGTTGGTTAAAGTGTCAACCCAAAGGGTCACAGGTTTGATTCCCAGTTGGGGCACATACCAAGATTGTGGGTTCAATCTCCAGTTGGGGTGAGTTCGGGAGGCAACCAATCGATGTTTTCCTCTTCTCTCTCTCTCTCTCTCTCTCTCTGAAATCAATGGAGGTATATCATCAGGTTAGGATTTAAAAAAATAAATAAAATATTTAAATAAATTAGTTAAAAATAAATAACTAATTAGAGAAAGAGCCCCAAAGAGAGTCAGGTATCCAGGCCTCTCATCTACTGTTCACTTACTATTAGCAGCCAGTACTTCAGATTTTACTGTTGTATTCCAGAGCAGAGAGATTTAATAAAAAACAAACTAACCTGCTTATTTCAGATATCCCATGTTTACATAGAGGCTGTAAAACTGAAGTATTCCTACATTTTTCCCCCTACCTGTTCCTATTTATAACAAACTTTTAAAAACCTGAAAGATCAAAACAGGATTAAAGGAGTAAAACAACCCCAAAATATTAACTATTGCCCAAATAACTCACGAGATTACCATAAAGACAATTAACTCATTATAAAAAATTTCATTAATATGCAACTATGCCTAACCCTAATTCTTATAAATACCAATTTCATTTTCTCTATCCTTATTCTCTTCGTCACACTGACACTGTTGACAACCTCTTTCTCAAAAGTATATGACATTTTCCTACTTCCCAGGACTGATCCTTCATTTTAACATTTTTGGTGACCAATCTACCCCTCCCAATCTCTCCAGCCTCAGTCCTTAACCCTTTGCCTGAATTCTTTCCAGACTTTTCTTTTTTCATAGGAAAGGGAAGCTAGTTTGTTTTTATTTATTTACTTACTTTTTTTATTAATCCTCACCTGAGGATACTTTCTTTTCCACTGATTTTTAGAGAGACTGGAAGGGAGGGGGAGAGACAGAGAGAGAAACATTGATGTGATTGGTTACCATTCATCCCCACACGCCCCAACCAGTTGGGGCCCAGGATTGAGCCCATAACCAAGGTCCGTGCCCTTGACCAGGATAGATCCTTCGACTCTTCAGTACATGGGTCGATGCTCTAACCACTGAGAAAAACTGGCCAGGGCCAGACCTGTCTTTCTAACATAGCATCCTTATTACATCTCACCCCAGTTCAGTAACCTTTGATAGTTCCATTGATGACCATATCAACTATAAGTTCGTCTGTCTGGCTTTCAAAGCCCTTCAGATCTGGTTCCTCCTATTTTCCTTTTTAGTTTTGTGTTCATTTTCCTTGTCTGTAATATCATACCTGCTTTCCTCCTCCCACATATCCTCTAAGATAGTGGTTCTCAACCTTCCTAATGCCACGACCCTTTAATACAGTTCCTCACTGTTACAAATTGAACTTAATTAAAGCATAGTGATTAATCACAAAAACAATAAGTAATTATATATGTGTTTTCCGATGGTCTTAGGTGACCCCTATGAAAGGGTCGTTCGACCCCCAAAGGGGTCGCGACCCATGGGTTGAGAACCGCTGCTCTAAGATCAACCCCAATCTTACCACCTTCATGAAACTATTCTTAACCGGGATCACCCAATCTCCCTAATCTCTCTCTCTCCCCTACCCACCATAGTCTGCATCATACAACACAATTCTGAACACACCCCAACCACTTGATTCTAGTAAAAAAACACCTTGCAAGAAGCTTAATCTATTCTAACCTAAACTGATCAAACCTCTAGGAAATATAGACAGAAGAGCATGTTAAGCAACACCATGGGAATAAAATACACAAAATTCAGACCAAGGGAAACTACAGGGTAAACTACCTGATTTTTTTTTAATGTTTTCATTGATTTTAGAGAGAAAGGGAGATGCAGAGAAAGAAACATCGATTGGCTGCCTCCTGCATACACCCTACTAGGGATCAAGCCTGAAACTCTGGCATGTACCCTGACCAGGAATCCAACAAGCGACCTCTAGGTTCAAGGGACAACACTCAACGAAGTGAGCCACACCGGCCAGAGCTTGACAACATTGTTTGTTTGTTTTTATTTTTCGTTCATCCTCACCCGAGGAATATTTTTCCATTAATTTTGTTTTTCTTTTTAGAGAGAGTGAAAGGAGGAAGGGATGGGAGGGGGAGAAACATGGAGAGAGACACATCGATTGATTGCCTCCTGCATGAGCCCGAGGGGTCGGACTGACCCGGCAACCCAGGTACATGACCTAGGCCCTTAGGTCCAAGGGCCGATGCTCTAACCACTTAGCATACCAGCCAGGGCATGACCTGATTTCTTCAACAAATAAGTTGCAGGAATGAGAGATGGGGAGATGGAGGGTGAATTTATAGACTGAGGTAGCCTTAAGAGACATGTCAACTGTTTGCCATTGGAACATTATATAGATCTTGATTAAAAAAACTGAAAATTAAAAATAAATATTTAACATTTATGAGACAATTGGAAATCTGAACACTGCATTTTTTTATATTAAGGAATTACTGTTAGTTTCTTTATACTTTGGAGATGTAATGATATTGTGATTATGTTAAGTGTCCTTATCTTTTAGAGGTGGATACTAAAAAATTCAGAAATGGAAAAATACACAAATAAATAAATAAAAACAATATATAGTTCCTGTCCCAAGTCTCATGCACAACCTGGACTGTATATTATGGCTAACAGCTTTAAGATCTACTTTAGGATCTAAGTCTGAAATTTGAAGAATTATAGTTAGATGCTAAGTATGACTGGAATAATTGATGCTATTAGGTGACATGGAAAATATGAACTTTGAAAAAGAAGACAAACCCTAAATAGATTAACAGCTCCAAATACTTTCCAGTTTTATATTATCCCAAGCCTGTTCCCATCCTTCTTCCAGTTACCAGACTCCCTGGAAATCTTATCTGACTCTTCCTTCTTCTTCATCTCACTCAGCCAGTCAGTTGACTGTCCACCTATGTGGATCTGTTCTCTGCAATAGCTCTCCCAACCATCCCCTCGTCTCCTATATACACTTGTTCATGCATTTGTTCTATATACTTGTTGTAAATACCGCTGGAATAGGCACTAACCCCTGTCCTCTCCAATTCATCTTATAGCCAAGTTTTCCTAAAGCACAGCTCTTATTTTGGTACTCCTCCATTCAAACATCTGTGGTTTCCAAATGTAGAACAAAGCCCAAACTATATACTAATAGACTCAAGGCTATATTTCAAGGACCTCCATGATATATATCGTTTCAGCTTACCTTTACAATCATATTTCCCACTATTTTAATTCAATCAAATGAAACTTTTCTATTTAGTCTCTCCTCTAAGCTCCAAACTGCAACCGGAAATCTCTTGGATATCTCAAACACAGTCAATCCTATTCTACCCAAATGGAACTAATTCTTAGTCCTGTAAATCTAGTCCAGGTGATCCCTATATTATGTAAGCCAGGTATCTAGGAGTCATCCTTAGCACCTCCCTCTTCCTCACCCCTAATTCACATCTACTGCTACGTCCTGTAGATTTTACTTTCAAAATATCTCCTAAATTTCTCTTCATCTACTCCACTACCTATTTCCTAATTGACCTACCCATATTTCTAAGGTTCCCTCCACCCTGTGCTCCATACTGAAGTTAGAAATAACCTCTTAAGCCCTAACCGGTTTGGTTCAGTGAATAGAGCATCAGCCTGCGGACTCCAGGGTCCCAGGTTCGATTCCGGTCAAGGGCATGTACCTTGGTTGCGGGCACATACCCAGTAGGGAGTGTGCAGAAGGCAGCTGATCGATGTTTCTCTCTCATCGATGTTTCTAACTCTCTATCCCTCTCCCTTCCTCTCTGTAAAAATATCAATAAAATATATATATATATATATATAAAAATAGCCTCTTAAGAAATGCAAACTAATCATATCATCAATCCCCACACGCCTAACCCCCTCTTGCTTACACTTCAAAATGACTTCCCTATAGTTCAGCCCCAGTCTACCTCTTCCATCTTATCTCAAACCTGTCTCACTTTTGCTCTCTATACTCCAGCCACACTGCTGTATCTGTGTACCTCATACTCAGCAGGTTCTCCCCTAGCAGGCTCTTCTCACTTCTTGGCTTACATATCCTTATCCTCCAAGTCTCAGTTTATCATTATTTCTTTAGAGAAGGCCTTCCCTGACCTCCCTACCTAGGTCAAATTCCCCATTACTCAAACTCAGAGCGCCAATGTCCTCTCAGCCCAACCATACCTGTTACTTGACATTTCTATCTGCATATGAAGAAGGCAAGAATATGCACAATAAGCTAAGGGAGGGGGGGGAGATGCAACAAAACCGGAATTCTATGACAAACAGAATTAAAGAGACACACCATCAAGGTGGAACTAGGAAGAAGTTGGCAAGGAAGTAGCCAATAATAGTGGGACAAGGCAGTATTTTGGTTAAGCGATGCCGATGGATATCCTGAGAGGTAGCCGAATGCCCAGGACCACACTCACTTACGAGTCTGAAACATAGCGGAAAGAATTAGAGAACCCGGGTGAAAATAAAGGAAAAAAATGATTATAAATCAGATTTTGGGAAAGGTTAGGTGCATGTGAGCGTGGAAACCGAGGTACGAAAGCAGGAAGATCTAATAAAGCCTGTTTGGAGGGCACAGAGAGAGAGAGAGAAAATAAAAAGACGAGAGTATTGAAAGTACAACAATAGGGTGGTCTGTCTTTAAAGGGAAAGACTATGAAAAGTAGAATGAGTGATGGAAACGTTACCATCTGGTCCTTTAAAAAGTATCACGGAAGTGGAGTGGGTTAAGGAGCCGAACTTGAATCCGAAGAGATGTTTATGGAGGGGGAAGGTGAGGGAAGGCACTGACTGGTCCCCGGGAAGGCGGGAGGGATGGGGAAGCGAGGCGCCCGACTCAAAGAGGGTGGTCTCTTTAAAGGGAAAGACTATGAAAAGTAGAATGAGTGATGGAAACGTTACCATCTGGTCCTTTAAAAAGTATCACGGAAGTGGAGTGGGTTAAGGAGCCGAACTTGAATCCGAAGAGATGTTTATGGAGGGGGAAGGTGAGGGAAGGCACTGACTGGTCCCTGGGAAGGCGGGAGGGATGGGGAAGAGAGGCGC
>NW_006283136.1:1758496-1760959 GCF_000327345.1 Myotis davidii
AAAATAATAGCTATCACTCTACTAGGGTCCATGATGCGGGTTTTTATGTAATTCTCAAATAACTCTATGAGGTCATAATTACGATAACAAGGTGCATACGTTTCTTTAGTAGTCGGTGCCACTGTCTTTATGTCGTAAGAAATCTTTCCTGAAACTCCCTTGCTGTGTATAATCCCTTTCTTGCCTGCCAGTAAAAATAAAGGGACTAGTTGCGTTCCCTTCTGTCCAGGTGCGTTCCCTTCTGTCCAGGTTTTTTCCTCCTTCTCCAACACTCTTAGTGACCCAGATTCTTTTCGTTCTTGCTAGTGCCAGTGGCACAGCTCTTTAGTCATGTTGACTGCTAACCAGCTCCTCCACATCAAGAGCAACTTTGGAAACCCCAAGCATGTGAAGAGAAGCTGACCTATACTTACTGCAGTGATAATGACTATGTGGTAGCGTAACCTCAGTCTTCGGGGTTGTACTCGTTTTTCAGCTCTCAGCCATAGGACATCCGAGGAGGAAGACCAGCATTTCTCTGGGAAGACGCTTAACTTCCTTTTAAATCTTCAAGGATACCCGGAATTGATACATCTGAGAAGGGGGCAAAGAACCAGGCCGAATAACAGTTTTAAAGGCACGGATACTTGGAAAGGACACCTGGGGTGTATGGCGGTATGGCTGGAGCAGAGTGTTCAGAGTAGCGATCGCTCAGTTATTAAAGATGTTGCCCTTTATCCTGTTTTTGTACAGTGTAGGTGAAGTGGAGCCTTTCAAGGCCTTGATCAGGCGATTCTGATTCATGCGAATCTTTCACTTGCTCATACCACTCACCGAGAACAACGCGGTGTGGCGGAGCCTGAAGCCTGAAACCTGGCGGAGGAGGCTCTGCGCACGGACATCCTCTGCAACCTGCCCAGCTACAAGGCCAAGGTGAGGGAGCTCGGGGCCATGCCGCCGCCCCCAGCCCCGCGCTCAGTGCGCATCTCAGCCTGAGTCAGGCGCCTGGCTTCACTATCCCTCCCGCCTTCCCAGGCACCACACTCTGGATTCTAGTCCACTCAATGAGGTAACTTGTGTGTGGCAGAGTACCTCCCAGGTGGCCCAAGTAGAATTTCAAAATAGGAAAAGATTTTCTTGATCATGCCTCCTTTTCTTTAAACAAATCTTTCACTTGCTCATACCACTCCTGACCATGTCCCGTTCTTCATGTTTAGTATTCTCTCTGGTTGTTCAGAACTGCCAACTTTTGCACTCCACCCTTTCTAAAAATGCTCGCAGAGTACCCCACCTTTCCCAACCCACTCTATGATCTCATTAGGTGTTGGGAGGGATCTATTATCTAATTAAAGTAATTCACAATGGGATATGATTAGTTGTTGTGCTTGACCCTTTAGGCATCTGTGTATGAGAGGTTTGTTGACTTGAAACCTCAATGTGGGGATAGTGGCACTTAACCTATTTCTGGTGGGCTTTCCAGTCCTCATAAGAGAATAACAAGAAATAGTAGCTTGACAACTTATTTCTGAAAGATTGTTTTGATTCAATGCAGATTTAATTACATTTTTTCCCACTGCCTTTTACTATAGCAGTTTGATTGTTTAAAACTTTTTGATGGTGGACTTTGGGTATGTGTCAAATAATAACAAATTTTAATCTTGCAGACTAAGTAAAGTAATTTTGGGGACTCTGGTTGAGTTATGGATCAGTACTCTGCGTGATAAATGTTGATTGATTAAAATCAAAAGCCTCCAGTGTATGAATTTCTGGGGCTTTCCCAAGTCTTTTTTAACATTCCCTGTATTAGGTCTCTCTTTTGTCTTTCTAACTAGCTACGTAATCAGTAAATATTATCCATGTGATATAGAGATTATAAAAAACAAATTGAACTTTTTAAAATTCTTTATTGTTTAAAGTATTACATAAGTCTCCTTTTTCCCCCCATTGACCTCTTCCTGGCCACTCTCACCCCCCAGCACATGCCCTCATCCCCCTACTATCTGTGTCCACTGGTTGTGCTCAGATGCATGCATACAAGTCCTTTGGTTGATCTCTTACCCCCTCACCTCCCCTGCCTTCCTTCTTAGGTTGGACAGTCTGCTCAATGGTTCTATGTCTCTGGCTCTATTTTTTCATCAGTTTATCTTGTTCATTATATTCCACAAATGAGGGAGATCGCATGATATTTATCTTTCTTCGACTGGCTTATTTTATTCAGCATAATGCTCTCCAGGTCCATCCATGCTGTTGCAAATGGTAAGAGTTCCTTCTTTTTTTTATAGCAGTGTAGTATTCCATTGTGTAGATGTACCACAACTTTTTTATCCACTCATCTGCTAATGGGCACTTAGGCTGTTTTCAAATCTTAGCTATTGTAAATTGTGCTGATATGAACATAGGGTTGCATATATCCTTTCTGATTGGTGTTTCTTGTTTCTTGGGATATATTCCTAGAAATGGGATCACTGGGTCAAATGGGAGTTC
>NW_006283136.1:1761308-1767787 GCF_000327345.1 Myotis davidii
GCTTTGCATGTATCTGTCCAATTTTCCCAACACCATTTATTAAAGAGACTGTCTTGACGCCATTGTATGCTCTTGCCTCCTTTGTCAAATATTAATTGAGCATAATGGCTTGGGTCGATTTCTGGGTTCTCTGTTCTGTTCCATTGGTCTATATGTTTGTTCTTGTGCCAGTACGTACCAGGCAGTTTTGAGAACAGTGGCTTTGTAATATAGCTTGATAGCTGGTTTTGTGATCCCTCCAACTTTGTTCTTCTTTCTCAGGATTGCTGCGGCTATCCAGGGTCTTTTTATTTTAGATGAATTTTTGGAGAGTTTGTTTTAGATCTGTGAAATATGCCATTGGTATTTTAATGGGGATTGCATTAAATCTATAGATTGTTTTATCCTGTGTTGGGTAGTATTAGTTTAGTATTCTCTCTGGTTGTTCAGAACTGCCAACTTTTGCACTCCACCCTTTCTAAAAATGCTCACAGAGTATTTAATGAAGTTGATTCTATCAGTCCATGAATACAGTCTATTCTTCCATTTGTTTATGTCTTCCTCTATATCTTCTTTCAACATCCTGTAGTTTTCTGAGTACAGGTTTTTTACCTCCTTAGTTAAGTTTATTCCTAAGTATCTTAATTCTTTTGTTGCAGTGGTAAATGGGATTGTTTTTTTTAGTTTCTCTTTCTGTGAGTTCATTATTGGTGTATAAAAAGGCCATAGATTTCTGGGTGTTAATTTTGTATCCTGCTACGTTGCCAAATTCATTTATTAGGTCTAGTAGTTTTTTGATGGAGTCTTTGGGGCTTTCTATGTATATCATGTCATCTACGAATAAGGACATTTTACTTCTTTTATGTGATGTATCATGTTTATTGATTTGTCGATATTGAACCAGCCTTGCATCCCCAGAATAATTCCCACTTGGTCATGGTGTATGATCTTTCTAATGTAATGCAGGTTCCAATTTACTCAAATTTTGTTGAGGAAATTAGCATCTGTGTTCATCAGGGATATTGGCCTGTAATTCTCGTTCTTTGTAGTGTCTTTATCTCGTTTTGGGATTAGGGTAGTGGTGGCTTCATAGGAAGAGTTTGGAAGTGTGTCTTCCTCTTGAATTTTTTTTTAATATTTTTATGTTTTTATTGATTTCAGAGAGGAAGGAAGAGAGAGAGAGAGATAGAAAGATCCATGATGAGAGAGAATTATGGATTGGCTGCCTTCTGCAAGTTCCCCACTGGGGATTGAGCTCACAACCTGGGCATGTGCCCTTGACTGGAATGGAACCTGGGACCTTTCAGTTCGCAGGCCGATGCTCTATCCACTGAGCAAAACCAGCTAGGGCTGGGGCAAAGCTTTCTTGAACCCTATAGAAAACATCCCTGGTGCCATTGACCCAGAACTGGGCATATCACTCATGCAAGGGAGTGAAATCAAATATCTCGGCCTGTACCATGGGTGGTAGGTCTGACAGCAGAGAAAAAGGAAGCAAATAATGAAAGCACAGGCCACCAGCATCTGTCTCAGGGAAGGAGAGGAGGTGAGGCCTTCTGGTTAAAGATTGGGGTACAAGAAGCCTTTGGGAAATAGGGTTCATGTTGAAGAGCTGAGGGCTGGGGTCCTGTGTACCTGGACCCTCCATAGCTCTTCTTTTATATCAGTTAGAGTTGCCATTTCTTTTTCGATCACCAGAGAGAGAAAACTTGACACAAATCGGTTTAAACATATAGGGGACTTGGCTTGTGTAAGTGAAGGTGGGCATCAGGTATGGTTTGATCCAGCAGCTCAAATGATGTCACCATGGACTCAGTTTCTCTGGGCCTTCTACTCAGTGCCAGGCCAATTCCAAATCTCCCCAAGAGAAAGGAGACAGTGGAAGTGATGCTGGGGGACACCACAGGGTCCACAGTTTATCAAGGTTGACAGTTGGGCAGAAGCTCTGGTTCCTCTTCAAGTGGTAATGCCGCATACCAACTTTCCCAGTAACCTGGGTGATATTTGTCAAAGTTGATCCTGTGATGATGCAGGTCGCCAGCATTCCCGCAGCCCCCCCGGGTGCTTCCTGTGCTTGCCGATGCGGCCGTGGCCGTGGCTCACGTGGCCCCGAAGTTTGCGGGTCTTCCTCAGTCTGGATGGCATGTTGGCGGCCGAGTTGCAAGAGCTGGAAGTTTTTTGATTACTGTTTCAATTTCATCCATAGTTATTGATCTATTCAGGTTTTTTTTCTTCCTGGTTGAGTTTTGGAAGCTTGTAATTTTCTAGGACTATACATTTCGTCTAGGTTGCCTGATTAGTTAGAGTTACAGTTGTTAGTAGTATTTTTTTTTCTTACAATCTTTTGTATGTTTGTGGAGTCAGTTGTTGCTTTACCTCTTTCATTTCTGATTTTGTTTATTTGGGTCCCCTCTCTTTGTTTCTTGGTGAGCCTGGCTAGAGGTTCATCTGTCTTGTTTATCCTTTCAACGAACCAGCTCTTGGTTTTATTGATCTTTTGTATTGGTGTGTTGTGGGTTTTTTGGGTTTTTTGTTTGTTTGTTTGTTTTGGGTCTCTATGTCATTTATTTCCGCTCTGATCTTATTTCCTTCCTTCTGCTTACTCTGGGCTTTTCTTGTTGCTCTCTTTCTTATTCTTTAAGTTGTAGGGTTAGACAATTTATTACCGTTTTTTCCTGCTTTTTGAGGTAGGCCTGGAAAGCTATGAACTTTCCTCTTGGGACTGATTTCACTGTGTCCCATAGATTTTGGATTGTTGTGTTTTCAATGTCATTTTTTTCCAGGATGCTTTTTATTTCTTATTTAGTAAACCAATCTTTGTTTAGTAACATGCTGTTTAGCCTCCAAGTGTTTGATTTTTTTTCCGTTATTTTATTGTAGTTGATTTCTAATTTTATGCCAATGTGATCTGAGAAGATGATTGATATGATTTCTACCTTGAATTTGAAGAGACTTTGCCTGTGTCCTAATATATGGTGTATCTTTGAAAATGTCCTTGTGCACCCAAGAAGAATGTATATTCTGTAGCTTTGGGGTGAAATGTTCTGAAGACGTTGATTAGTTCCACCTGATCTAGTGAGTCATTTAGGATTGCTGTTTCTTTGCTGATTTTATGTTTAGAGTATTTATTCAGTGGTGTCAATGGGGTATTAAAGTCCCCTACCATGATTATATTGCTGTCAATCTTTCCATTGATAGCTTCCAGAAGTTTTTTATGTATTTGGGTGCTCCTGTATTGGGTGTATATGTTTACCAGAGATATATCCTCTTGTTGAATTGCTTTCATTAGTATTATGAAGTAGCCCTCCTAGCTCAACATGGTCTTCACTTTGAGGTCTATTTTGTCAGATACAAGTATTGCTACCCCAGCTTTTTTATTTATTTATTTCCATTTCCATTTCCCTGAAAATTTTTTTCCATTCCTTCACTATCATCAGTCTTTATGAGTCTTGTTCTGAGGTGGGTCTCTTGTAGACGGCAAATATATAGGTCATGTTTTCTTATCCATTCAGCTATCTGTGTCTTTTGATTGGGACATTTAATCCACTTAAGTTTAAGGTTATTGATAGGTACTTGTTTGTTACCATTTTATTCTTTATGCCTATGTAACTTCTTCCCTTTCTATTTCCTCTTTTTATATCAGCCCCTTTAGCATTTCTTGCATTGCTGGAATTGGTGGTAATAAACTCGCTTAGCCCTTTTTTGTCCATGAAGCTCCTGATTTCACCTGGAATTTTGAATGGTAGCCTTACTAGGTATAATATTCTTGGATTCAGTCCCTTGCTTTGCATCACTTTGTATATTTCATTCCATTCCCTTCTGGCCAGATGTGTTTCTGTTGAGAAACCAGTTGATAGTCTCATGCATTGATGGCAAACCTATGACACACGTGTCACCTCTGACATGCGAACTAATTTTTTTTGGTTGATTTTTCTTTGTTAAATGGCATTTAAATATCTAATAAAAGACAAAAGGGGTAATTGACCGTACCTTCACTATGCCTCCCATTGGCTAATTAGTGTGATATGCAAATTAACCACCAACAAAGATGGTGGCTAATTTGCATACTGCAGGCAGGGCGGGACAGCACCATCCCGCCTGCCCTGCCGCCCTCCGGGCCTGCTATCTGCGACCTGGGGCGGTGGGTGTCCCATGTGCAACCCAACCCAGGGCAGCGCCCCAACCCCCAGATCGGCCCTGCCATGTGCGCGACCCGGGGAGGCGGGGCAGGCACCGAGGGATCAGGCCTGCCATCTGCCACCCGGGGAGTAGACCTAAGACAGCAGGTGATTATCTCCTGAGGGGTCCCAGACTGTGAGAAGGCACAAGTGGGGCTGAGGGACACCCCCACACACACACACCAGTGCACAAATTTTTGTGCACCAGGCCTCTAGTATAAAATAAATATCAAAAATATAAGTCTTTGTTTTACTATGGTTGCAAATATCAAAAAATTTCTATATGTGACATGGCACCAAGAGTTAAGTTAGGGTTTTTCAAAATGCTGACACGCTGAGCTCAAAAGGTTCGCCATCACTGGTCTAATGGGAGATCCCTTGTAGGTAACTTTTTGTCTCTCTGGCAGCCTTTAAAATTCTTACTTTGCATTGATGTTTGCCAATTCAATTATGATGTGTCTTGTTGTCAGTCTTTTTTGGGTTCATCTTGTTTGGTTTACTGTGTGCTTCTTGGACATGTGTGGCTTTTTTCTTCCCAACATCAGGGAAGTTTTCTGTCATTATTTCTTCAAAAAGGTTTTCTATTCCTTGCTCAGCTACCTCTCCTTCTGACACCCCTATTATGTGGATGTTATTCATTTTGTGTTGTTCCAAAGCTTCCTTAGGCTCTCCTGCTTTTTAAGTTTTCTTTGCAGTTGCTGCTCTGCTTGGGTGGCTTAACTTGCTGTCTTCTAACTCGCTGATAAGGTCCTCAGCTTCTTCTACTCCAGCAGTCGCCACTGGTGGTCCATGAGGTCCTAAAGGTTGGCGACCGCTGTATCTAGTCTGCTTTTGAAACTTTCCATTGTGTTCTTTATTGCATCATTTCCTCTTGATTCTTCATTTCTCCTTGATTCTTACGTATGTTGTTGAATTTGTCTTCCATCCTTTTCAGTGTCCTTATAACCATTACTCTGAATTCTTTCTCTGACAACCTGCTTGCCTCCATTTTGTTTATTTCCTTTTCTGATGATTCCTCATTTTCTTTCAAATGTGGGTGGTTTCTTTGTCTCCCCATTTTTGCTGTTCCTTTGTGATTGTTTCTAGGTATTAGATCAAACTGCCATGCCACCCAGATATTTTGAGTTTGTCATATATAGTAGATGTTTTGTGGGACCCAGTGGTGCAATCCGATCTTCTGGGCTGGGTAATCTAGGGATGCCCCCTACTTGGTATATTTCGGTTCTCTTGGGATAGTTGGGTCTTGAGGGTTATTGTGCCATTCGTGGATGGAGTCTCCTCACAGAGTTTCTGGTTATGAGGCTCACTCTCTACCACATTTACTGAACAGCACAAAATACAACTTGACAAGTCATGACCCAGAGAACAAAACACAAATGTACTCACAACACCAATAACCCCTATATAAGTGACCACCAGAGAAAAGAGAATTAGGAGAGAGAAAAGAGAGCAAAAATGATAAAGAGATAAGAAGAAAAAGGTAAGAGAAAAAAGAAAGAGAAGAAAAAACATATAGCAGAAAAAATACCACAAAATAAATAGATAAATGAAAAAATGCAAACAAAAAAACACCCAGAAAAAGGGGTGGGGCAGAAGCTGTAGAAGCAGAGCTTATATACAGAAAGTAAGATTAAGGAATTGAATGAATAGGGGAAGGACCTCAGTTCAGTATAGAGGAGGTAGAAAGAGAATGAGTGAATAAAAAGAAAAGAAATGTAAAAATATTTAAAAAGATAAAACAAAAAAATAATTTTTTAAGATTTATCTTTATCCATTTTGGGAAAAGAAGAATAGAGAGAGCAGGTAGGCTTGAGTTTAGTGAGTGATACTAATTAAACAATTAGAAGAAGAGGGCAAGAGAGGAGAGGGGAAAAAAAGCATAAAAAATTGTCAAAGAAAATAGTAGGGTACATGGACTTGGAGCAGAGGAGAGGAAATTAGGTATATGAGTAAGCCAACAGAGACCACAGTAATAATAACATGTCAATAAAGCAGATAAAGAAGATCAATTTAACAAGGGGTAAAAAGAAAGGAAAGAGAAGCTAAGGCGGGACAGGAGAAGAGAAAACAGGTTGGAAAAGGAGAAGTAAAGAAGAAAAGGGTGGGAAAAAAGATAAAATAATAAAAATAGAATGAAGAAAAAAATAAAATAAAAAGTATCCTATATAGCCTTGGCCAGTTTGGTTCAGTGGATAGAGCGTTGGCCTGTGGACTAGAGGGTCCCGGGTTCGGTTCTGGTCAAGGGCACATGCCCAGGTTGCGGGCTCGGTCCCTTGTGGGGGCTGTGCGGGAGGCAGCCGGTCAATGGTTCTCTCTCATCAC
>NW_006283136.1:1767811-1776417 GCF_000327345.1 Myotis davidii
GGTGCTAAGGATGTCCAACTGCAGCTTGAGCCTGCTCCCTGCTGGCAAGTGGACATCCCCCGAGGGCTCCCGGGCTGCCAGAGGGATGTCTGACTGCCAGCTTAGGCCCGGTCCCCTGGGGGAGCGGGCCTAAGTCAGCAGGTGGACATCCCCTGAGGGTTCCCAGACTGTGAGAGGGCACAGGCTGGACTGAGGGCCCCCCCCCTCACCAAGTGCACAAATTTTTGTGCACCGGGCCTCTAGTATTTTTAATAAAAGATAAAGTTAAAAAGTGAAGTGTCATTTGTTTCAGCCAAGTTTTAATGCCCCATGGAGGCTGGTTTAAGACCCCACTCTTCTGTCTGCCACTTCTCAGTTTCCTGTTAGGTAGTCAGCATGACTTAGATCTGGAATCCCCTGCTGCTAGCAGCCCTGTGGACTTCCTTTCCACAGTTGGATGTTATACCTTTCCCCAAGGGACGCAGACTTGGTGCTGGGCAGCTTCCTTCTAACCCTCTTGGCTTGGTGGTCTCACGACTCTCTCCAACCCAGGTCCGCAATCCTGCCATTCTCAGGCGTCCTCTGCCCTTCCCAGCTGTGAATTGTCTCACCAGCTGTGTCTAATTAGCCAATTCCGGGTGGATGTTGATTTAGATGCTCCTTCTATCTGCTCCGGGATAAGACTTGGGACACATCTGCCTATGCGGTGCCATTTTTCCCTCCAATCAGCATTCAAGTTAAACTTTTTTTACTCTGGTGCATAGAGGTTAAAGTATAGCTGACCTTAGTCTTACAAGATTAGTAGACTGAGAGTTACTACTGGTTCTATTATGGAAAAATTTACAGGAGCTATGTTGTTGCCCGCAATCATCCCTTTTTTAAAAAAAATTTTTAGCACGTTTTTTAAAAAAGTGTGTTTTAAGTCAGGGGTCCTCAAACTTTTTTTAAACAGGCGGCCAGTTCACTGTCCCTCAGACCGTTGGAGGGCAGGACTATAGTTTAAAAGAAAAACTATGAACAAATTCCTATGCACACTGCACATATCTTATTTTGAAGTAAAAAACACAAAACAGGAACAAATACAATATTTGTATTTGCATGTGGCCCGCAGGCCGTAGTTTGAGCACCCCTGTTTTAAGTGATTTCAGAGAGTGGAAGGGAGAGAGAGATAGAAACATCAATGATGAGAATCATCAATCAGCTGGGCAATAATCCTGTTAATGCAAAATCCATTTATTTCATTGCCTGACCTCACACTTTGACATGGAGCTTAACCAAATCAGTTTTTTAAATTGAATTAACCTTTTCCAGAAAAGAATTGAATTGTATTAGGAAGAAAACCTGCTAAAACTTTTGTCTCTCCAGTTGGCATTTACTTAAGTCCCCTGTGCAAAACCCTGCCTCATTTGTATCTTAGAGAAAACCTAAAATTCCAGCAGCGATCTAAAATTATATGCACACAAAATCTTAAAGCTGCCTTACCCGTGTGGCTCAGTAGTTGAGCATGGATGGATCCATGAGCCAGGAGCTCACGATTCAATTCCTGGTGGGGACAAATGCAGGGCTTGGAGCTTGATCCCCAGTAGGGGGCGTGCAGAAGGCCCCTGATGTTTCTATCCCTGCCTTTCCCTTCCTCTCTGAAATCAATAAAAACATTAAATTATAAAATAAAATAATCCTAAAGCTGTAGAGGACAGATTTCTAGACTTGAATGTTAATACACCATAAAAAAATTAAAACTCAACGGTCAGCAGCCTCTGACAGAGTATGTGGCCTCCATCTTCGGCACTGAGAAAGACAAAGTCAACTATTCATTTTATTTCAAAATTGGAGCATGTCATCATGGACACAGATGCTCTTGGTAGCACAATAAACCGACCTTTAGCCAGACCATTGCCCTCTTGAACATTTACCGT
This sequence comes from Myotis davidii, assembly GCF_000327345.1. Taxonomy (NCBI): domain Eukaryota; kingdom Metazoa; phylum Chordata; class Mammalia; order Chiroptera; family Vespertilionidae; genus Myotis; species Myotis davidii. Next base: position 1,769,707 of record NW_006283136.1, read on the forward strand.
AACCCTCAAAACTCTTACCAGTCTGCTGATGGTTTGCACTGTGCTATGGTGATGAGTTTTTTGAGGAGGTTTTCACATAAATGGAGAATTACGGAGAGGTGGAGATGAATATCTGTGATAATCTTGGAGATCACCTCTTGGAAAGGTGTTTTGCCATGAAGAAGATGCAGAGAAAGCTGTGATTGACTTGAATAGCTGCTGCTTAGATGGGGCAGCCGAGCTTTCCCCCGTGACCGACTTTTGGGAAGCCTGTTGCCACCAGTATGAAATGGGAGAGGCAGCTTCTGCATCTTCATGCAACCGAAGCACATTTCCAGAGAGCTGCAGTGGGAGCTATATGGGCACCGGCGCAAGAAGCATCTCAAGGTCCCAGGAGCGTCGCTCTCGGTCTAGAGACCATGGTTGCGGCAAAGGTGGTGGGGGATGGGAGCGTTACAGGAGGTGGTTAAGGGATAGTGAGAGATATGGGTGATTCTGAGCCAAGCCATTTTTACCGTATGTCTGCTAGAAAGTGTTGTAATTGATTGACCAAACCAATTCATAATGGGAATTTTAAAAAAAATTTGAGAAAACAAAGATGAATTTCTGAATAAAATTTGTAGTGATACAGTAAAAAAAAATAAAATAAAAACTCTAACTTACAAAATAAATGACCAAAACTCTAAAATTCATTACAGAATTTTAAACAAAATGATATGTAACTAAAATGGCCTTTTCAATGTCTAATTCAAATTTCATATTTTAAGGTAGGATATTGACTTTATTATATAAGTTAATAAGCACCACAGAGAACAATTCCTAATCCTAAATATTAATATCTTTCATTTTTAATTACAATAAGTGTCCTCTGGTTTGTCAGGAACATTTGGCAAGAGCCTTTGTTATGTTGGAAAGTTATTTAACTAGTGTTTCAATACTTGTCAGCAAAAATCAAACCACCCAAGATTCCTTAGCTTTACCTCCTTCTGAGTCATTTTCTCTCCCAAACCTCTCCATTAAAATAGAATTGCTTTCATCTGTTTAATTAGTTTAATCTGTATATTGAGTGCTTCCACTGAGATTTTAAAAAATGTATTTTGTCTTTTTCCCATTTTGTCATTTTTATGAAAATTGCTTTATCCAATTTTGTAATGTTTCTATTAACTTTGATGACTGATTAGTGATTTTTTTGCAGTCTAGTTCGTGATTTCTGTGTGTGTGTGTGTGTGTGTGTGACCAAAAATAGGAGGGAACATACTTTGTGTTGGGAATAGAAACTTTATGCGGATTGCCAGATTATTTTAAGTGAATTTTCAAAGCAATATTAGGAAATTTATCTGTGTACCATTGGATAAAATTGAGGTGTCGAACCTGAAAATACAAAACAACTATGGCAATTTTTCACTAGGTAAATTCTACCTTGGCTTGAAATGAAAAATTAAATTTGTCCAAATTTGTTTGTTTCCTCTTATTTGACCACTAGAGATGTATAAATTGCCCTGATTTCCTTTTTTGCTTTGCCCATGGGCAATTACAGCAGGGAAGTATGTGGCAATTCCAGTTTATAGATTGGGGTGCCTCGTATATCGGCAACGTAAATTTTGTATATAGGTACTACTATTGTATAAGTGCAAGTAGGTAATAATGTAATTAAAAATTTGTCAGTATGAAATCTGTGGACAAAAGGGGCCACATGCTAATTTGACAAGTTCAGGGAAGGCCTGCATGGCAGTCTTGCAAACTCAAAGACCTAAAGTAAACCACAAAGGATGGTCTGAAATTAAACTTTGATTAAAGGCAGTTATGGTAGGTAGTCACCTCCTAGGCCAGTATCTTCCCTGACAAGGTCAATCTTTGACTGAGCTTATGGTCTTTTTGCATCTACAATAACATTGAAATGTCAGAGTAGCTTGTAACTTCCCTTTTTTCTGGACCCATCTGGACACAACCAAATGCCCTGGGTGCCGGGACAGATACCACAAATTCCTTCATTGTTATCATGTTAATTGTTGACTGTTAACTATCCTGTACCCACCTAAGTAAAAGAAGTATGTGTCTATCATTTTACTCTTTATCCAATCCCAGACTTCCCCCCTCCTTTGCTTTCTCTCGCCTCTCTAATCTATCACCAATGGTTTCATGTAAACCACCTACCTCTCCTCCTTTGATTGCAATGTATAAAATAGATGAAAAACTGCCATTCTTCTTGAAATATTAATGTTTATTGCATGTAACATTATTATATTTAAAATTGTTTTTCTTGAAAATAAATTTTAAAAAGACATTATCCAGAGCATTATCCCAGGTCATTGAGATTCTGCTTACTGGCAGTTGTCAATTGTCGACAATTTGGCTCAAGTAAACTCACAAAAATTCTTTACAGGTTTGAATATTTTTACATTAATAAACTGACAACCAATAGGTCCAGGCTGCCTGTCACTACTTGAGGCAATTAAGCAGAGACAGGGTTGAATCATATATGAGCATTTATTCCAATAATGCTGGCAGTATGGGAGAGCAGCAGGTCATCCACAAAATCTGCTCTGAAACCTCCCATAGCCAGCTGCTTATATTGGGTAGGACAAAGATTACATGGGGAAGTAGGCAAAAGGAGTAAGAATGGGTATGCAAAATGGGTATTACAGGTATGGGGAAGTAGGCATTGTGTGCTGGGAGGGACTCCATTGTTTGGGCAACCTGGTTGTTAATCCTTCCATGATAATAGGCAGTTACTGAATGAGTCTGTTCTGCATTCCAAGGTTGACTCCCAGGTTCCTGGGTGTGCACTGCTCCCAACCAGATTAAAATGTCCTTTCTTTAATCAGAACAAGGCAATCAGAACATGTTTAATATAATAAAAGGGTAATATGCAAATCGACAGAACGGCAGGATGGACGAGTGCTCAGCCAAAGGCCAGGCTGATGGCTGGTGAGTGCTGCAGCAGTGGTGGGAGCGTCTCCTGCCTCGGTGGCAGTTGGACAACTGAGGGCTCCCAGACTGGGAAATGATGCAAGCCAGGCTGAGTGACACCCCCCACCCCAGGTGCATGAATGTCATGCACCAGGCCTCTAGTGTTTAATATTTCTTATAACTACCGCTAGTTCCCAATATTCTATTTTTGCCCCTAACAAGTACATTTAAAAGCAATAATGAATTAGTATCTTTTAGTCATTTTCTGTACTTTAACAGAACAGAGAACCCAGAAATCTGTACTTTAAGGAATGCTAACAAGCCCAGCTGGCATGGCTCACTGGTTGAGCATTGATCTATGAACCAGGAGGTCATGGTTCAATTCCCAGTCAGGGCATATGCCTAGGTTGCGGGCTCAATCCCAGTGTGGGGCATGCAGGAGGCAGCTGATCAATGATTCTCATCGTTGATGTTTCTAAATCTCTCTCCTCCCTCTCTAAAATCAGTAAAAATATGGGGGAAAAATACTAACAAGTAAACTGTTTTTAGTTAAGTTTTTAAATAAATTTTGTAAAATTTCTATTGATTTTTTAAAATTATTTTTATTTGTTTATTTTTAGAGAGAGAGAAACATCAAATGTTATTCCACTTAGTTATCCATTCATTGGTTGGTTGATTTTTTTTTTAATTAAATATATTTTTATTTCAGACAGGCAGGGAGAGAGAGCTAGAAACATCAATGATAAGAGAGAATCACTGATTGGCAGGCTGCCTCCTGCACACCCCTCACTGGGGACCAAGGCGGCAACCCGGCATTGTGCCCTGACCAGGAATTGAACCATGACCTGGTTCATAGGTTGACACTCAACCATTGAGCCACACAGGCTGGCCTATTGGTTGATTCCTATATGTGCCCTGACCAGGAATGGAACTCTCAACCTTGGCATACTGGGACAACGCTCTAACCAACTGAACTACCCAGCCAAGGCCTGGTCTTCATTATTTATTTAAAAGTTTAGTATCCCTTGATAATGGTTCCCTGTACAAATTTTAAGGGCCAGGAGACTTTGGGAAAATTATTGAACATTTCTGAAACTTAGTTTTATCCTATCTAATAATAGACAAACATGGTAATTGACCATACCTTTGCTACGCCTCCCATTGACTAATCATGATATGCAAATCAACCCAACCAAGATGGCGGCCCGCAGCCATGGAACTGGAGTGAGCAGGAGGCTTGCTTGCTCCAGTGATGGAGGAAGCCAAGGTTCCCCACCTGCTGTGGCCGGCTCTGAGCTCCGAAAGCAACAAAGTTTCAATTATAGAAGCTAAACAGATCCCAGATACCTCCTTTCAGCCGGCCGTTGCCATGGAGCTGGAGCGAGCAGGAGCCGGCTCTCAGCTCCAGTGACGGCAACAAAGTTTCAATTATAGAAGGTAAATAAATCCCAGAATAAGAAAAGAAAAAGAAAAAAAGGAGAGGCTGGGAGCTTTAGTTGCCAGCGAGCCTGAAAATGTCCCTCAGCTCCTCACCCAGACTGGCCAGGCACCCCAGGGGGGGACCCCCACCCTGAAGGGTGTGTGACCAGCTGCAAACAGCCATCAGCCCCTCACCCAGGCTGGCCAGGCACGCCAGCGGGACCCCCACGCTGGCAAGTGGACATCCCCCGAGGGCTGCCGGGCTGCCAGAGGATTGTCTGATTGCCAGCTTAGGCTCAATCCCCTGGGGAGCAGGCCTAAGCCAGCAGGTGGTCATCCCCCGAGGGGTCCCATACTGCAAGAGGGCACAGGCCAGGCTGAGGGACCCCCGCTCCCCCCCAGTGCACAAATTTTTGTGCACCGGGCCTCTATCTATAAAATGGAATAATACCAAGCAGAAAGGTTTCAAGAATAAAAGTAATATTCTGTTGATTTAGTCTCTGGTGCTAAGACCTAGGGATCTGCATTTCTAACCAATTTCCCAAATGATGATTGGTGTAGTACAGGTTCTCAAATTCTAACATGCATCAGAATAATCTGGGGGGCTTGTTAAACATACAGCTGGGCCCCAACTCCAGTTTGTGATTCAGTGGGCCTCAGGTGAGGTCTGACAATTTTTATTTCTAACAAGTTCCTAGGTGATACTGATGCTGCTAGTCTGGAGGCCATACTTTGAAGACCATTGGTTTAATATGTATGATGCCACTTTGACCATCTTAATAAAAATGCAAAAAGGGATAATGGTAATTGTTGATCACTCATTATTTACCAGGCACTATTTTATGTGCTTTACATAGATTACTTCATTTAATTCTCTCTGATTCTATGAAATAGGTGTTATCATTGTTATCATTATCCCCATTTTTATAGAGAAGGAAAGGGAGTCACAGAGAAGAGGTTCTGTAACTTGCCCAAAGTCATCTAGCTAGAGACGAACCTGGGGACTCTAATTCCAGAGCACACTCTCTAAAACATTATTCTGATAAAAAATATAACCTGATGGTTGTGCAGCCCTCTCTTAAAAAGAATTTTTCCTAATTTAAAATAAATATATTTAGTGTTTATTCTTTTTTCTTTTTTATATATATATTTTATTGATTTTTTACAGAGAGGAAGGGAGAGGGATAGTTAGAAACATAGATGAGAGTAAAACATCGATCAGCTGCCTCCTGCACACCCCCAATGGGGATGTGCCCACAACCAAGGGACATGCCCTTAACTGGAATTAAACCTGGGTCCCTTCAGTCTGCAGGCCGACGCTCTATCCACTGAGAAAACCGGTTAGGGCTTTAGTGTTTATTCTTATGTGAGCCTCACACCAAAGGCTTGAGAACCAGGCTTACTTGGGTTCCTGGTTGCAAGGGAAGCCCGTTTCAGCATGTTCTAGCCTGGTGTGCCCACAATCCTGTGTTCAGCTAGGCTTTTGCACACTTCTTCAGTTTTCCTTTTGTTGTTGAGTTGTTTAGATGTCTTTTAAAACTATTTAAATGAACTATTACTTATTGCATTTGTCTCCTACCATTAAGTTCTTAAGTAAAATATGACATTATATTTTTTTCCTCCTTCACAGTCTTCTCAGCCATTATGGCTGTCAAGTGGATTGGTGGACATTCTTCTCCTATTCTCTGCCTGAATGCAAGTTCAGAAGGGCTAGTGGCTTCTGGAGCAGAGGGTGGAGATCTCATGGCTTGGGGTGAAGATGGGACTCCATTGGGACATACACGCTTTGAAGGGGCCAATGACGTTACCTGTGTCTTATTCTCTCCCTCCTGCCCCACCAAGCTCTATGCCTCGCATGGAGAAACTATTAGCATACTGGATGTCAGATCCCTCAAAGGTTCCCTGGACCATTTTCATGTGAATGAAGAAGAAATCAATTGCCTTTCATTGAATGAAACTGAAAACCTGCTGGCTTCTGCTGATGACTCTGGAGCAATCAAAATCCTAGACTTGGAAAATAAGAAAGTTAGCAGATCGCTGAGGAGACATTCCAACATCTGTTCTTCTGTGGCTTTTCGGCCTCAAAGGCCTCAGAGCCTGGTGTCATGTGGACTGGATATGCAGGTGATGCTTTGCAAAGAATACTTGGGTAATGTCTAGATGGGATTTGTTAGCAGAATCAAATTGATCAGACTATATATCTTTGAATTTTTTATTTTCTACTAACATGAGCCATAAGCTTTACTTCTAACGCATATTTTATGCTTATTTGGCAAAGCCTATTAGATTTTATTCTTTAGTCCTTTCTCTGTGTTTTAATTCTTTAGTCTTTTCTCTGTGTTTTAATTCCTAATATCTGAGAAGCCAAATATTTGATTCTAAACATTTTTTAAAGGGGGGCAT
>NW_006283136.1:1776907-1784596 GCF_000327345.1 Myotis davidii
TGGGGATGTGCACGCAACCAAGGGACATGCCCTTAACTGGAATTAAACCTGGGTCCCTTCAGTCTGCAGGCCGACGCTCTATCCACTGAGAAAACCGGTTAGGGCTTTAGTGTTTATTCTTATGTGAGCCTCACACCAAAGGCTTGAGAACCAGGCTTACTTGGGTTCCTGGTTGCAAGGGAAGCCCGTTTCAGCATGTTCTAGCCTGGTGTGCCCACAATCCTGTGTTCAGCTAGGCTTTTGCACACTTCTTCAGTTTTCCTTTTGTTGTTGAGTTGTTTAGATGTCTTTTAAAACTATTTAAATGAACTATTACTTATTGCATTTGTCTCCTACCATTAAGTTCTTAAGTAAAATATGACATTATATTTTTTTCCTCCTTCACAGTCTTCTCAGCCATTATGGCTGTCAAGTGGATTGGTGGACATTCTTCTCCTATTCTCTGCCTGAATGCAAGTTCAGAAGGGCTAGTGGCTTCTGGAGCAGAGGGTGGAGATCTCATGGCTTGGGGTGAAGATGGGACTCCATTGGGACATACACGCTTTGAAGGGGCCAATGACGTTACCTGTGTCTTATTCTCTCCCTCCTGCCCCACCAAGCTCTATGCCTCGCATGGAGAAACTATTAGCATACTGGATGTCAGATCCCTCAAAGGTTCCCTGGACCATTTTCATGTGAATGAAGAAGAAATCGCATATTTTATGCTTATTTGGCAAAGCCTATTAGATTTTATTCTTTAGTCCTTTCTCTGTGTTTTAATTCTTTAGTCTTTTCTCTGTGTTTTAATTCCTAATATCTGAGAATTCAAATATTTGATTCTAAACATTTTTTAAAGGGGGGCATGCTGAAGGAAGAGTTCATCACCCACTTTCTAAAAAAAAAAAGTTGGAGGGACTGGGTCTGTTGTTTTATTTTGTTTTTGTTTGGCCAGGGTGGATCTGTTGTTTACTTTAAAATTCTGGGGTGCATTGCCCAGCTAGTGTGGCTCAGTGGTTGAGCATTGACCTATGAACCAGGAGGGCAAGGTTCAATTCCTGGTCAGGGAACATGCCCGGGTTGCAGGCTCTGTCCCCTGTAGGGGGTGTACAAAGGCCCCCAATCAATGATACTCATCATTGATGTTTCTCTCTCTCCCTCCCCCTTCCTCTCTGAAATCAATAAATTAATATATATTTTTTAAATTCTGGAGTATGTTAATTACATATTATATATTGGTGGCCAGGTTTGAGGCATTATATTCATGCTGAGTTTTGAAAGGAACATCACAAATTAGCTCATATTCAGAGGAGAGTAGGTATATCTAGAAACCCCATTATGTCTGGAACTGTAGGTGTTTAAATTTTGGTTTTCATGAGGGGGGAAAGTGGAATATGCTGGTCTAAATAGAAGTCATAGGGAAGCAGATTTTTGGTTTAATTAAAGAAAACACTCTCACCCTGACATGTGTTGTTCAGTTGGTTAGAGCACTGTCCTGTACACTGAAAGGTGTCGATTCCCGGTAGGGGACTTATGGGAGGCAGCTGATCAATGTTCTCTCTCTCTCCCTACCGCCCCCTCCCCCTACTTCCTCTCTAAAATTAGTACAAGCATGTCCTCAGGTGAGGATTGAAAAAAAAACCACAACGCTTTCAAATAGCCAAATAGCTTGAACTTTCCCATAGCAGATGTGCTTTCTCTTGAGAGTAAATCTCGTATCACCGGAATGAGAATAATCATGGCTTCTTTTTGGTGAGCACTTAGTACTTGCCAATGTTTTACATATATTAGCTTTCATTCTAATTAAGCCCTGCTAGATAGCTATTCTTTTTTATACATGAGGAAACAGATTCAAATTTAGTGTTCACACAGCTGTATGAATTGGGATTCAAACCGCAATCTCTCTGGCTCCAAAGCCTATATTTTATCTGCATGATATTTCAAGCAGAATACCATGAATAATGTGGTAAAAAACGTTTTTGGTTTGGGAACACATCACTTCCAGAAAAAGAACCATTGTTTATTAAATGACCTATATACCCACCACTATTCTAGGCATTTCATCTACCTTTTCAACTATATACAGTATCTTTCTTCTGAGACTGTGACTCTGTTAATCACATCAAATATTTTGTCTTTCCACCTTCTTGGCCAGTGATCTTTGCTACTCCCTCCTCTATCCTCCTCACTCCTTCAGAATTTAGAAATAGATGAAGCTGATTTTTGTTGTCATTGTGACTGCCACTTCTCCTCTCTCAAGCTACTGGCATTTAGTAGGCAGAATCAGTGGATGTCCTGCAGTGCTGGGATAGTCCCTAAACAGTGAAGAATTGTCCTACCCAAAATACCTATCTAGAATTATTCTAAACTTATTGGGCACAGTGAGTCTATAACCTCTAAAGTCTTTTTCCACTCTAGGTCTTTTTTATTTTTAAAAAAATATTTTTACTGATTTTTAGAGGAAGGGAGAGGGGGAGAGAGAGAAACATTGCTGTGAGAGGATCGAGCCTGGATCGCGCCTGAAACCTGGGCATGTGCCCTGACTGGGAATCGAACTAGCAATCTTTTGCTGCAAGGGATGATGTCCAACCCACTGAACCACACTGGCTGGGGCTCTACTCCTAGGTCTTGATCAAGCCCTTTAAGACCTACGATTTTCTACTGTAGTGGTAATAATCTTCCTACTTGGTTGTGCAGAAAGATCTACACAACCAGGTGGATATCTGTTTTAAGTAGGCAGATTATACAGTGTCTCTTTGACTAGTCCTCTTATCAGTTTTCAATCACTGGTTCATTATTTAATTACTAGGCATGGCAATAATGCAAAATGACCTGTATTCTTCAGATTAGAAAAGAAGTGTGGGCATCCATAATTTACCATTTGCATCCAGTTCTAGGTAGGAAGCTTCAGTAGCAGCAACTGCTAGAGACCAGTATAAGAAATAAATATTTTTTTAAAAAAAGAAAGAAATATTTTATGACAAGGAGGCATAGGTCCTTGCTTGACTGCTAAGAATTGTTAAAAGTTCACTGTAGGTTACTTTTGCACTGGTTATGATATAGCAATAGTGGCTAAGACAACACAACCATGCTTTTAAGAAATTATTTCCTTACTGAAGGTGAAACTCTAATTTCTTCCACAATTTACCTTTTAAAACCTGATTCTCCTTTATACTTTAAGAATATCCAACCTGCCGAAACCGGTTTGGCTCAGTGGATAGAGCGTCGGCCTGCGGACTGAGGGGTCCCGGGTTCGATTCCGGTCAAGGGCATGTACCTGGGTTGCGGGCACATCCCCAGTGGGTGATGTGCAGGCGGCGGCTGATCGATGTTTCTCTCCCATCGATGTTTCTAACTCTCTATCTCTCTCCCTTCCTCTCTGTAAAAAATCAATAAAATATATTAAAAAAAAAAAAAAGAATATCCAACAAATAGAGGAGTCTAAGAATCCTATATAATAAAAGGCTAATATGCAAATTGACCAAACAGCAGAACAACTGGTTGCTATGATGAGCACTGACCACCAGGGGGGGCAGATGCTCAACACAGGAGCTGCCCTCTGGTGGTCAGTGTGCTCCCAAAGGGAGAGCACTGCTCAGCCAGAAGCCAGGCTCATAGCTGGTGAGCACAGCGGCAGTGGTGGGCCTAAGCCATTAGTCAGACATCCTCTGAGGGCTCCCAGACTGTGAGAGGGTGCAGGCCGGGCTGAGGGACCCCCTTGAGTGCATGAATTTAGTGCACTGGGCCTCTAGTATAGTTATAATATTGGGAGGAAGTTCTTATCAGGTTAATTTTGAGTTATTTCTCTCTGAGCAAATGTATTTTATCTCAAGGCAGAAATTTAATTACTACCACTCACAGTAGATATGTTCAACACACCTATCCTTGTTATTATAGAAATTATAAAAATTATATCTTTTGATTTAGATAGGTTTAAGTAATTAGGCAAAGCATAGTCAGAGAGTCAGAGATTTATTTATTTAACTCTCCAACCCCATGCTCTCCCAAAGGAAGAGAAGAACAGTCATCAATGGGCAATAGCATTGCAAAAGTAACACCAAAAGCCAGCTTCACACTCAGGAGAGAACACTGCACCTCCTCCTTGTGGTTTCAGGTGTTCCACATGTTCAGAGAAACTTCTCTAGTAACAAACTGTAGAAATGATCCCTGAAAGTATAGTCTTGAGAGTCCAAACTGTGATTAATTAAGACACGAGACCACTTAGTTTTATATTAAATAGATGCAAATAATAATTATAGTGTATGTGAAGGTATAAAGAATAACATTAAATAGACATGCTCGCCATCCAGGAGCACTGGAAGTATGTTCCAGTCTTTCCCTTCCCCCTCTTCTTCCCTTACAGGCTCTCCTCTTTCAGTGTGTGCATCTCCCAGCTCTAGGGGACCCCATGAGACTTGCAACTATAGGGACAATGGGCAGCAGCAGCTTGTCCCAGGCTAACCCCCCAAACCTGTCTCCAAAGCCCCTTTTTCTCTGACTTTCCAGTGAGCCAAGCAGCCCCACCTAGGCTCATTTCTTTCCTATAACATTTCTAGAGAACCAAAGCAGCCCCGCCTAGGCTCTCTCCTAATGCTGCTTCTATCCAAGGCCCTCCCTTGTTTTACTATCCCCAGCTTTAATAACGTACTGTACTCTAAAAGTCAAAAGGAAAAAAAAAAGAATGAAATAGTTTTTTCTTTGGAAATCTGAAACCATCATATATTTCTATAGTATACATGACTCCCCCCTCGTCCCCTCTCCCCCGCAATATCCACACCTGGAAAGGTTCTTGTTTCTGGAGTTTGAAAGGTCATTAGTACTAACACAAGGATCAGGATGATGGAGGAGACTTTTTTTCCTTTAAAATTAATCTTTACACTTGATTTTAGCCAAAGGCTGAGAAGTGATAAATGAATCTCTTATGTGGAAAGAAATGGTTTTTGTAGGAGAAGAAATAGGGTGCATGTGTGTGTTTTTATTGTAGGGGGAGAAATTTTTGAGCAGGGTCATTTTGATATGATTGCATTCACTTCTAAACATTGGCCAGTTGTCCACTTTCTCTCCCTTTTAATGTTTTATAGGACTACTAGAGGCCCAGTGCATGAAATTTGTGCGGCGAGGTTGGGGGGGGGTGTATCCCTCAGCCAAGCCTGCACCCTCTCCAATCCGGGATCCCTCTGTGGGTTTAGGCCCAACTGTGGATTTAAGCCCTATCCCTGGGACATCCTTCTCACAATCTGGGACCACTGGCTCCTAACTCCTCCCCTGCCTGCCTGTCTGATCACCCCTAACTACCCCCTCTGCCAGCCTGATCACCCCTGACCTCCTCTACCTGCCGGCCTGATTGCCCCTTACTGCCACCTCCTCCCTCACTGGCCTGGTCGCCCCAACTGCCCCCACCCAAGTTGATTAGTTCCTACTTTGCCTGTACAAAACCTTCCTTGTCCTGAACTACACAATTCTTAGCTTAATCACAGTACATGCTCTGTTAAAAAGTACAAAATCTGTAACGCAGCCTGCTGTTCAGTCGTTTGGTTGTCCCTCACTAACCCCCCTGCTGGCCTGGTTGCCCCATGCAGCCTGTTGTTTGTTACTGTGATAGCGTCCTGGCAATTTGCATATTCCTCTATTATTAGTATAGATAACCTCCAGACTTTTTTTTTTTACCCCCAAACTCTTGTATTTATTTTTCTTCATTATCTCTAGTTCTCCTACTTAGGTGATACAGCTTGAACAGGTGGTTGAGAAATTGTAAAACACCTTGGAATCTTTAGCAGTTAGTAAGAACAAAGAAATATAAAGAGAATGTACAGACAGGAACAATTTGGGAATCTTCAATACTTGGAAATGATTCTTGAATTGGTAGAAACTGGGATGGTTATTAACACAAGTAGATGATTTAGTTACACAAAAATGTTTAAGCTGCTGAAAACACTTTGTGTATAGTTCATGTTTGGATGTCTTAGGAGGACAATAAATATAATCCAGATATTATGGGGCCTGTGTAAGAAAGAACTTGGGGGTAACTGCCAGTACAGTTAAGCTAGCAGATTCTGGAATGTTTATTTTCCTGTGTTCAGGTTGGGGGTTTTTGTTTTTGTTTTTGTTTTGTTATTGGTTGTTTTGTGTGTATATGTGTTATTTATTTATTTATTTATTTTTATTGATTTCAGAGAGGAAGGGAGAGGGAGAGAGAAACATCAATGATGAGAGAGAATCACCAATCTGCTGATTCCTGCATGCCCCACACTAGGGATGGAGCCTGCAACCCAGGCATGTGCCCTGACCAGGAATCGATCTGTGACTTCCTGGTTCATAAGTCTGTGCTCAACCACTGAGCCATGCTGGCCAGGCCTTTTTTTTTTTTTTAGAGAGATTATTTTGACATCAAGTTTTAGTACTCACTCATTTTTTGTTATATTTTCTGATTTTTTTTTTATTTTACTTAAAGTTACTTTATTAGTCTGTTGGCTTCACCCTAATAGCAATTACTGTCCACTTAGTATAATGTTATAAATCCAATCCAAAAGGATTTTCAGTTCTTTTCCTACGAGAAGCAGAAAATAAATGTTACTCTATTTCACTTATTTGGAAAGTAGCCTTGATGGAAGTTAACCTTGAGTAGAAAACCAAATTCTTAATATCAGCAGTAGTAATCTTATCAATTCAGATCTATGGTTTTAACTATATCTAAACAAAGTCTTGCTTACCCTACTATCCATTTTAAATTGTGAGTCATAATTCAGGGGTAATACTAGATGGTAAAATAAAGCTGTATATTCTCTCTAAAAGTGTTAAAAATATTTTCCTTTTCAAATTGGTTACTGCAGGGAGAAAACAAATCACTATTGAGTGAAATCAATTCACAAAGCTTATTGTTTCATTTTAAGTAGCACTTCATTTAAATAAATTTAGTAGGTCTGAGATCGTGGTAGGGAACAACAAAAAGCCAAATATACCAAGATGTCAAATTATTCAACATATAGGTGTGGAATTTCTGCTCTTTTCCAGGCATTATACTAAGCATTAGCAAAGATGTATTAAATCTCCAAAAACTGACAAACTATTACTGTTAGTTAATAGAATAGGAATTAAATATGGGAAAGAGAAAAGCGGGCTGGAATAGTGAGGAAAGCCTGCTTGCAGAGACAGGGACTTGAGCTAAGCCCCTAGAATGGATAATTTGGGTACTGGGAAAGGAAAGGAAAACATTCCAGATACAAATTATTGCAGTGATAATCCAGATAGTTTATTTTGTTGATTTTTAGTTGTAACCAGCATAGACTAAGATTAATCAATTTCATAATCTTTAATTTTATTTGCAGAGAGGGTAGAATGACCTAAAGAAAACTGGCAACTGCTTAATAATTTGGATTACATTTTAATAGTCTTGTTAATCGAAAGTTATTCAGGACCTTGTTTCCTAAATTCTATCATACTGCCCATTGGCATTCTAGTTTTGGCACCAGGGTAGCATTCCACTGCCATTTTGTAGTGCCCTCTAATTTTTTTCTTTCTTTTTTTTTTTTTAACATATTTGATTGATTTTTTACAGAGAGGAAGGGAGAGGGATAGAGAGTTAGAAACATCAATGAGAGAGAAACATCGATCAGCTGCCTCCTGCACACCCCTATTGGGGATGGGCCTGCAAGCAAGGTACATGCCCTTGACTGGAATCAAACCCAGGACCCTTTCTATTACTGAGCCAAACCA
>NW_006283136.1:1785826-1795234 GCF_000327345.1 Myotis davidii
AATAGGCTTCATTTCTGTCAGAACAGTTGTTACAAGTTGCAGAATTCAAAATTGAATTGGTTTAGGGGAATAAAAAGGAATTTATTGATTCACATAACTGAGAAGTCCAGTGATAGCTCACATGTACTACTGGGGTAGCTACGCTGATGGGATGTTAGTCTATGGGATGTTAGTCTATAGGTGCCCCTCCTTGTGGAAAGTTTTCTTAGAGGTGAAGAGGTAGAATCCTCACAGTAATTTTGAGCCTGGAACCAGTCATGCCTAAAACAAGTGTATTCCTGGAGCCTCTTTTAAAAAAAATAAAGCTTAAGCTATTTGAGCTAGATTTTTTTAACTTACAACTAAAGGAGTCCATTAATTGGGCAATCAGTAAATATTGTTTAGTGATTTCAGTTGGAATTTAAAGAAAGGAGAATATCTTGGCCCTAAAAAATTTATTGACAAAGGACGCTGGGTTGAGTACTGACAGAAACATGATTCTAATCCCAAGACTGGGCAACTTTCTTGGCTATGTTGGGCTTTAGTTTCCTTATTTGAAAGTGAAGGGGTTAAATTAGATACCCCTAAGGGGATATGCCACTTTTTATTTATTTATTTTCTTGATATGCCACTTTTTTTTTAAAATATATTTTATTGATTTTTTACAGAGAGGAAGGGAGAGAGAGAGAGAGTTAGAAACATCGATGAGAGAGAAACATCGATCAGCTGCCTCCTGCATATCCCCCACTGGGGAAGTGCCCGCAACCCAGGTACATGCCCCTGACCAGAATCGAACCTGGGACCCTTCAGTCTGCAGGCCGACGCTCTATCCACTGAGCCAAACCGGTTTCGGCGATATGCCACTTTTTAATGAAAATTAGATGCTGATATCATATCCAAGAAACTTAGCAATAATTCACATTCTTGCTCTTGACCACCCAGTTGTGACTTAATACCACCCACTCTCACTAGTCTGGTGATAGGAGCTACAACTGCAGAAGACAGGCCCTTGAGCCATGAGCAAGGCTTATGGAGGTGAAAGTCTGGGGCCAAGTGGGACTTTGTGGCTCAGTCAGGGATCTGAGCAGAAGTGGGTTTCCTTTGTAGCCAACCTTCTTCCTGTGGGGTGCTCCCAGTGGGGAAGATAGCCCCTTCCACTGGGCTAAAGTTAATGTTTCTTTTATCAAGTTAATTTTAAAGTAAGTTGCCAGAGGGATATTGTGGAAGAGTAAACAAGGTACCCTACTATCACCACCAACAACCACATAGGCCATATCCCAACCAGAGGAGCAGAATTTTTAAAAAAATACTTTGTTGATTTTTAGAGAGGAAGGGAGAGAGAGCTGCCTCCTGCACACCTCTACTTAAAAGCTTCTACATGGCCAAAGAAACAATTTTCTTTTTAATACATTTTCATCGATTTCAGAGAGGAAGGGAGAGGGGGAGAGAGATAGAAACATCAATGATGGGAGAGAATCATTGATTGGCTGCCTCTTTCATGCCCCCTACTCTAGTGGGGGGATTGAGCCCACAACCCAGGCATGTGTCCTTGACCAGAATCGAAGCTGGGACCCTTCAGTCCGCAGGCCGATGCTCTATCCATTGAGCGAAACCATCTAGGGCCAAAGAAATAATTTTCAACAAAATAAAAAGGCAACCTACAGAATTGGAGAAAATTTTTGCAAACCATGTACTGGATAAGTGGCTAATATCCAAATTTATAAATCATACAGCTGAATAGAAAAAAATCTTAAGCTGAAGAAAAGGACATTTTTTCAAAGAAGATATCCAAATGATTAACAGTGCATAAGAAGGTACCGAGCATCACTAATCATGAGGGAAATGCAAATCAAAACCAAGACCAATTATTACCTCACACCTGTAAAAATACTACCATCAAGGAGACAAGATAAGTGTTGGTGTACATGTGGAGAAAAGGAAACATCTGTGCACTGTTGGTGAGATTTTAAACTGGTTCAACCACTGTGAAGGACAGTATGGAGGTTTCTCAAAAAATTAAAACTACCAAACAATCCAGCAATCTTGGTATATATTCAGACGAAATGAAGACATATGGCCCAGCCAGTGTAGCTCAGTGGTTGAGCGTCACGGTTCGATTCCTGGTCAGGGCACATTCCTGGCGTGCAGGAGGCAGCCAATCAATGATTCTCTCTCATCACTGATGTCTATCTCTCCCTCTCCCTTTCTCTCTGAAGTCGATAAAAAATATATATTAAAAAAAAGACATAGCACTCCCATGTTTATTACTTTTTAAAAATGCTTATTGTTGCAAGTATTAGATATTTTCGCCTTATTGCAGCATTATTAATAGCCACAATATGGAAATAATCTAAGTGCCTGTCATCAAATGAAAGGATAAAGAAAATGAGATACACACACACACACAAATGGAATACATGTACTAGCCAGCCATGAAAAAAGGAAATTCTGCCATTTGCAGCAACATAGATAGACCTTTAGCACATTATGCTAAGTGAGATAAGTCAGAGAAAGACAAATACTGAATGACACCTCATGTAAAATCTAGAAAAATCGAAATCATAAAAGCAGAGAGTAAAATAGTGGTTACTAGGGGCTCAGTGTGGGGGAATGGGAAAGATGTTTAAAGGTACATGTTTGCAACTAGAAAATAAGTCCTGGAGACCTAAAACACAGTACAGTGGTTATAGACAAAAAAAACTGTTATAAGTATTAAACTTGCTGAGATTAGGTTAAGATCTTAATTGTTCCTAACACTAGAAGTTATAATTATGTGATACAGTAGAGGTGTTAGCTAACACTACAATGTCAATCATCGCAATATAACCATCAAATCAATATGTTGTACACCTTAAACTGATTTTTTTAAAGGCTGCTGTTATAAAAGTTAAGTCTCAAGACAAGTGTCTTGGTGCTTTTTCCAAACTTAAACCTCTCAGTGCCCTTGTATGTGGAAGATTTGGAGCTTTCACATCATTAATGTTTGTCTTGTTTAGATTTATCACTACGAATTTTTCACTTAAAATAAGAATATTTTTCCTTAGGTTTAACAACTTAATGCGTTTTCCACCCTTTATTTTTGTAGTTTAAAAGTTAGGATGTTAGGCCCTAGCCATGTAGCTCAGTTGCTTAGAGCATTGTCCTGATACATAAAGGTTGAATGTTTGATTCCTGATCAGGGCATGCAGGAATCAACCAAGAATGCATACATATGTAGAATAACAAACTTCTCTCTCTCTCTCTCTCTCTCTCTCATTAATGAATTTAAAAAATTAAAATTAGGTCCTGGCCAGTGTTGCTAAATGGTTAGAGTACCAACCTGTACACCGAAGAGTGGTAGGTTCAATTCCCGCTTAAGGGCAGGTACCTGGGTTGTATATGTGGGAGGCAACCAATTGATGTGTCTCTCTCTCATGAATGTTTCTCTCTCACCCTCCCTCCCTTCGTTCCACTCTCTAAAAATCAATGGGAAAATAAATCCTTGAGTGAAGACTAAGAAAAAAAATTTTTAACTTAGGATATTAGAAATAATACAAATGAGTTATAACTGGGCAGACACAGGTCCCCCAAACCCAATAGAGTCACTCAAAAAAGTGTCAATAAACCCTCTCCCCAGTGTCCCATTATCAATTTCCCACTCATCAATAGCAGTAGCAAAAGTAATAGGAAGAATTTATCTTGTATGACATGTCATATGGTATCTTTGGTTTGAAAAAAACTCAAAATATAAAAGTTTTAAAATAAATGGCAGGTGATTTATTTTAATCTAAAATTTACAAACAATGCATAAACCAAGGGATGGATGTAACTCATTTAGAGAAAAGTTGTATGTGAGTCATAATTCTGCCCAAGAGAAAAGTTGTATATGAGTCATAACTCTGCCCAAGGTAGTATCAACTTGCCAAATTCAAAAGAACCTTCTTTAAAGCACTTAATGCTAAATCCATGATGTGAGAAGTGATTTAGTATCAGCAAAACAGCATCAGCCATCAAAATACATTAATGTTGACAATTTTATTAGTTGTAATTTGGGTTGTATTTAATAATATGTAGATTTGTTTTGATTTTATAGTTGCATAAGAGTTCTAAGAAGTTTATGCCTAATACTGGGTTTGATATTAAAGCAACATTATACTAAAGTAATTTTACTATAATAATTAAAAATAATAAATCCTAGAAGTCTAATAATTTTCTATTTTAAAAATACACAGCACTGAAGCTTGAGTGCGTGGACTTGTCGATAATGTCCTGGAAATCCTCTTTAGTGGCCTTTAGCATCTCCTGTTAGGACTAGGAGTGATGTTGCTGGGGAGCGTAGGGAACCAGCAAGGCTGGAACAAATAGCTTGTTCTGATAGAAGGTATCCTAGAGAAGCACATGAATTTTCTGTATAAATTCTAAGGTAGCTAGGTAGGGAAACTAGTCACATTATCAATAGGAGACTTTGTGATCAAGAATGAAATCCAGCCTGGCCAGCATGGCTCAGTGGTTGAATATTCACTATGAACCAGGAGGTCACGGTTTGATTCCGTGCCAGGGTTTCGGTCTCGATCCCCTGGGGCATGCAGGAGGCAGCTGATCAATGACTCTCTCTCATCATTGCTGTTTCTAGCTCTCTCTCCCTCTCCCGTCCTCTCTGAAATCAATAAAAAATGTTTGTTTTTTAAATAAGTATGTCTTAAGGTATGGATTTAAAAATATATATCTAGATGCCTGGGTCCTCTAAAAAATCTGAATCAGTACAAGTTATAGAGGTTTAATATTTACAGATGGGGAAGAGCTACCAAGAGAGAGCTCAATGAGGGGAAAAGGAGACATATGTAATACTTTCAATAATAAAGAATTTAAATAAATAAAAATATTTACAGATCAATTCACCCTTCAAAAATATTTAAAAATCTGGATTATATATTTTTATTGATTTGTACATCTGTCATAATGGCTAATATTTTAAAAAATGGTGAGAACACCAAATGCTAGTAAGGATTAGAGAACTAGACTTATAATTTGTTTCCTGTGAGGATGTAAAATGGTACAGCCATTCTGAAGAGGTTAGCAAGTTTCTTATAAAACTAAGCATGCCAGTACTGTATGACCCAGCAATTGCACTCCTGGGTATTTATCCCAGGAAAAAAAACATATGTTCGCATAAAAACCTGTACATGGATATTTATAGCAGCTTTATTTCTGATAGCCCCAAACTAGAATCGGCCCAGATTCCTTAAACAGGTTAATGGCTAAATAAACTATGATAATATCCACTCAGTGGAGTACTGCTTAAAATAAAAAGGAACAAACTGTTGGTATATGCAGCCACCTGGATGTTCATATAGATTTTCAAATTTATTGCATGAATTTGTTTATAATATCCTCTTAGCTTTAGCCCTGGCCAGTGTGGCTCAATTGGTTGAGCATCATCCTATGCACCCAAAGATCACAAGCTTTATTCCCAATCATGCACATACCCAGGTTATGAGTTAGTTCCCCGGTCAGGGTGTGTGCAGGAAAGCAACTGATTGATGTTTCTCTCTCTAAAAAAATCAATAAAATGTGACTTTATTTAAAAATACATCCTTTTAGTTTTCCTTTTTTTTTTTTCCTGTAAGCAAACAGCAGAATTAACACATTTAGCAGCTCCATACTGGCTTTTACACCAAGGAAGAGTGATAAATTGAACAGGCACAGACTAATGGATTTCAGATAACCCCTCACCCAGCCCTACAGCTCAACAGGAAAGGGACTCTCCCGATTGCTTTTCCAGTGCTGCTCTTCAGAGGATACGCCTTTAAATTCTGGGTTCTTATAGTAACAATCTGATGACCACATCATAGTACCAAAATAGCCCCCAAAATGGAGTTCAAATTTGATCAAAACATAAATCCAGGGCGTGTGGCCCTGTACAGTTATAAAGGACAGGTAGAAGGAAAAGACACCCTACAGCTCTATCTGCTCAGGTCTCGCCTGTGAGAGTGGGAACAGGCAAGAGGAGAAATCAACATGCATCACTGAACTTGAGAACACTGCTTGGGGCCCCGGGGCGATGTCGGTCTCCTGGCTTTCCCCTACTTCCCAGCCAGCTGCTCATAGAGCTTGGCACATAGTCATCCCATTCCGCCTGGTAACATGTGCCGGCCCCTGGGGGCCCGAGGTCGTACTTCTTGCGGAAAGGTGCCACCTTGAATTTGCCACGGTGGTCTCCAGATCGTTTGCTGAGAACGGGCTCGTCACACTTGAGCAGCTTGGCCTGCTCGTAAACCAGCCAGACATAGCGGTGAAGGCCTGTGCCCTTGGGAGGCCCAGAGCCCACATAATCGGGGAGGACGGTGCCACTGCTGATCTTCATGTTGACCACCAGGAAATGGTACCATTCCCTAAATTTGGGGTCCTTTCTGCTTGGAGCATCTGGGTCTGTCAAGACCAGTGTGTAGAGTTTACTTGAATCAAGGCCATCGCATGAAATACCAGATGGCCGGTTCTTAACCTGGGTGGGCGTCAACACTTTGCCCAGCTCGTCGACCTCCGCCCCGGAGTATTTGACCTGCAGCGGGTGCTGCGGGCTCTCGTCCACCTCCTGCAGGCTCAAGGGCCCGGACCACTAGCTGAGGTCCACCGGCATCGCGCGGCTGAGCGGGGACTACCGGGGAGACGCGGGGGAACCAGGCGCAGGCCAACAGCCCCGACTCGCAGCGGTTCCCAAACAGGCCGGAGACCCCTTTTAGTTTTCTAATACCTGTTTACATGTATAGTGATGTCCTCTTCTTCAATCCTGTTATTGCTTATCTGGTTTCTCACTTCTAGTAGTCTTATCAGGAGCATGTCTCCCCCCCTCCCCCCCCCAGCATTTCAATAGTAATAGCCTTTCCAAAGAACCAATGTTTGCCTTTGATAATTCTATTACTTAGCTATTTTCTGTTTCTCCTTCAGTCTGTCATCTTTAGGTTTAATTCTTTTTCTAACATCCTAAGATGAACACTTAGCTCACTTATATTTCAGCCTTCATTGCATATAAACATTTATATTAAGTGTACAGAATAGACAAACCTATAGAAACAGAAAGTAGGTAAATGGTTGGTAGTGCTGGTGACAGGGAAAAGGAATTAGGAAGGAATGGGGAGTGATTGTGGTGATGGTAAATATACTAAAACCTCTTGAAATTTATATTTAAAATGAGTCAATTGTGTGATATATGAAATAAAGCTGTTAAAAATACATACTGCCTGATCCCATTTACAAAAAGATTAAAAACAGACAAAACTAATAACTAATGTACTAGTTATTAGTTATACTTATTAGTTATTAGTTATACTAATGTACTAGTATAATGAGACATAGTGGTTATCTTTTGGGAAGATAAGAACAATGATTAGGAAGAGTCCCAGAGGCTATGCATGCCAGAGTCCATGGCCGGCGTGGCTTTCGCGGGTTCAAAGACTTGGAGGAAGGGCTGACGCACAAATGATACACAAGACGAAATATTATTTTGAATACCGGGGGAACCAGAGGACAACTTGACCATGGAAGTCAAGTTCTCTCCATTGCTCCTTTCCCAGCTGCTTTTATTAGCTAGAATACACAATTGCCTGTAGGAATGCAAACAAACATATCAATGGTAATGTTTAGCAAACAGTAAGATTGTTGCTCCTTTCCCAGCTGCTTTTATTAGCTAGAATACACAATTGCCTTTAGAAATGCAAACAGACATATCAATGGTAATGTTTAGTAAACAGTAAGATTGTCAGGTTTTGGGAGAGTTTGCTTTAGGCCATTGAGTCAGCGGCAGGTAATAAAATGTAGATGTTCACCTTGTGAATATCAAACGGAGTCCTGGTCAGCTCTCTTCCAGACTCCTCACATTTATATCAATTACTGTTGATCTTGATCTCCAGCATATGCCAATTCTGGCAAGTTGGTAATATTCTGTTTCTTGATTTTGGTTAGGGTTACATGAGTGTATTCACTTTGTAATAAGTCATTAAAAGAAGACACATCATTTCCTCTCCACCCTCAATATTTCTGACACCAGATATGTGGGTTTTTCACACCAAGCAATTCTCCAGTTCTCAGAAGACGCTGGCTGGGTATCCTACAATTTAACCCAATTTTCAAACTAACTGCTCAAAGTTAGCTTGGACCCCAGAGGTTAAGGAGTCAGTCCCACAAGTCTGCTCCCTCTTCAGATGCCAATCAAAAGTCCCGAGTTGTCACCTGTACTTCTGACTGTCCGGCTGTACATCAAGGGTTCCCATGACCCTCTCCTCAAGTTTGATAATTTGTTAGAATGGTTCACAGAACCCAAGGAAACAGTTTACTTACTATTACTAATTTATTACAAAAGATATATTGAAGAATACAAATGAATAACCAGATGAAGAGATGCATAGGGTGAGGTCTAGAAGTGTTCAAAGCATAGGAGCTCTGTCCCTGTGGATTGGGGGTACTCCACCCTCTCGGCATGTGGATGTGTTCTTGTTCACCAAACTTCAGGTTCTCCAAACCCCTGTGGTCTGGGTTTTTATGGCTACCTCATTACAGTAGGCATGGTTGATAAAGTCATTGGCCACTGGTGATTAACCTAGTCTCCTGCCCCGACCCCTTTCCCAGAGGTTCAGGGTTGGGGCTGAAAATTCCAACCTTCTAATCATGAGGTTGTTCTGGCAACCAGCCCTACATCCTTAGGGGCTTTCTAAAAATTGCCTCATTAATATAAACTTGGGTGTGTTTGAAAGGGACTGGTTATGAATAACAGGACATTCCTTTCACTTTGATCATTTCAGAGCTACTTTTAACTGGAGGATTAAAACCAAATATAATAAAAGATGCTCCTTTCACCTGTTTCTGGAGCTGGGGACAAAGAAACAAATATAACAAAAGATGTTCCTTTTGTTCTTATCACTTAGAAAGTTACCAATGTTTTAGAAGCCCTGTGCCAAGAACCATGACAAAGACCAAATATAAATTTCTTATATCACAACATCACCGACATTAAGTTTGTAAATACTTCAGTTTTTGGAAACCATTATTAATTTTTTAAAATATTTCTGTAAAATATTATGCTAAATGAAATAAGCCTATCTGAGAAAGACAAATATCACATGATTTCACTTATTTGTAGAATCTGATGAACAAAATGAATTGACCAACAAAAGACCTGAAGCATGGAGGCATGGAACAGATAGATATACCCTGATGTAGGGTTAGGGCAGCCGTGGGCAAACTACGGCGCGCGGGTTAAATGAATAAAACTTAAAAAAAAAAAAGACCGTACCCTTTTATGTAATGATGTTTACTTTGAATTTATATTAGTTCACACAAACACTCCATCCATGCTTTTGTTCTGGCCCTCCGGTCCAGTTTAAGAACCCATTGTGGCCCTCGAGTCAAAAAGTTTGCCCACCTCTGGGTTAGGGGGACTGGAAAAGACAAACCAAA
>NW_006283136.1:1795274-1811682 GCF_000327345.1 Myotis davidii
CAACCACTCCTTTTTTCTTTTGTTTTTTGTCTTTTTTTAAATTCTGAGCCAGCTTTAGCTCTGAGGCTTGGCTCCAGCTCTGAGGCCTCCGCTGCTGAAAGTAGGTTTCTGGTTTGTTTCGATTCTATAATCGAAACTCTGTATCAACTCCAGCTCTGAGATCCCAGCCGGCTGGTTACTGGTGTTTTGTTTAGCTTCTATTTTTATTACAATGTTCAAACTGCAGGCTCAGAGGCCGGCAAGGCAGGCGGGGAACGTTGGAGTCCTCCGTCACTGAAGCAAGCAAGCCTCATGTTCAGTTTAAGCTGCCTGGCTGCCGGCCGCCATCTTGGCCGGAAGTTAATTTGCATATCTCGCTGATTAGCCAATGGGAAGGGTGGCGGTCGTATGCCAATTACCATGTTTCTCTGTTATTA
Source organism: Myotis davidii (assembly GCF_000327345.1). Lineage (NCBI taxonomy): Eukaryota > Metazoa > Chordata > Mammalia > Chiroptera > Vespertilionidae > Myotis > Myotis davidii. The sequence goes on from NW_006283136.1 coordinate 1,795,691, forward strand.
GATAGGATTATAGACTTCATGCTGTTCATTACATACCCAAGACTTTTTTATATCTGGAAGTTTGTACTTTCTGGTACATTTCACCCACCTTCACCAAAATGGTAAATTTTATGTTATGTATATTTTATCACAATTAAAAAAAACAACAACATCTCAGAAGCCCCACAGTAGACCTCACATTTCATAGGCCAGAATTCTGCCACCTGCCCATTAACAAACCAATAGAAATAGCAACAATAATAAAATTAATATGATTGGCTTGGTCTAGTTAAGATTCACTCCCCTGTGACTGGGGAGGCCCAGGCTTTCCTGAAGCACATGGCTTCCCAGTACTTGAACAAAACTTGGGTTCTGTTAATGAGATAAAAGTAGATGGGGTTGGGGGGGGGGATGGCTACTTGGTAGGAAATGAGACCCTAGCAAGGTTATTCCCACTGAGGCAAGGAGGGACTTGATTCCCAAAGTTTTCTAAAGATTTATGTGAAGCTTACTGACTCTAACCCCCAGGAGTCCAGGGGGGGAATTAGAATGTTTCTCATATCTATCACTTGCCTTCCCACTCTTTGTAATGTACTCCCTCATCACCTCATATCTGACTGTACAGCAGTGTTCTGAGGGACTTGTCTACCTCTGGTTTTATTTCCACTTAGATCTGTCCTAAACACCATTAATTAACTTTACAGAACCTACATCTTACCTATATGTCCTGACTGGGAAACTTCCTACCAGGCTATCTAGAACCATTCATTCTTTTGTAATCCTTGATATTTTGTCTCCTTACTAGTATGCTCCTTATGACAAGGGTTTTGCCTTGCTCATCATTGTATTCTCAATACCAGGAATAGTGCTGATCATTCCTAGGTTTTATCCATTCAATTGGTATTTATGGTGAATAAATATTGAACAAGTAAAGAAATTATTCAAGAAATAAATAAATCCAACCCCTTGATTTATCAATTTAAATGCTGTTTTTCTTTTTCTTACATGAATCTTATGCTGAAGACATACCCACACAATTTTCCCTAACCATTATTTACCTTGCCACCTCTATAATTTTGCCCACACAATTATTCCAGTTTGTTACACCTTTCTCTTTACTTTCTGATAACTAGAGACTTACTTTTCCTTTAAGGCAAAGCCCAAATCCTACTTTCAATGTGAGCGTTTCTGAATTACACAAGGCTTCAGTGACCTGCTCTCATCTATTATTTTCATGGTCTGTACCTATTTAGCACACATTTTATACATATTTTCTTTTTAAAATTTTTTTATTGATTTCAGAAAGGAAGGGAGAGAGAGATAGAAACATCAATGATGAGAGAAAATCATTGACCAGCTGCCTCCTGCACACCCCATACTGGGGACTGAGCCCACAACCCAGGCATGTGCCCTGACCAGGAATCGAGCCCTGACCTCCTTGTTCATCCTAACTGGGAATCAAACAGCAACCTGTGTGCACAGGAGGACACTCAACCAACTGAGCCACACCAGCCAGGGCCACATTTTTAAAGTAAAGTCCTAACCTAATACTAGAAGCTCTCAATAAATGGTCTGGGGCTTTCTTTAACCCTAATTTAGGTGATAATTGAATAATGTTAAAATTTGAGTTATATTTCCATCAAACTTAATCCTAGTATATGTCTACCTTTGTGTATCCATATATACATTTACCAGAACATACTTACTAGAACCACAATTACATCTGTTTTTTGTGCTTTGTTGATGTACTACAGCTCATTTTTCAGAGGCAAACATCATAGTGAATTCCAAGACACCTGCGTCCACACGATCATTTCTTTGAAACTATATTTGGATGTACAAGCTATTAAAAGCTTCTTGTACTGAGTGACCTTTCAGGCAGAATTCAGATCTAATACGCTGGTGGTGCCTGTTGCTGAGTGGAAGACAGCAGGAAATCCTGGATTCAAACCTCTATTGGGTTTTTGTTTTGCTTTTGTTTCCTTTCATTTTGCCTTAAGAAGATGAACAATGAAACCGCAACCCTGATATCCTTGAAAGAGACGATGAAAAGGTCGCTAAGGGCTACAGGGAGGGAGCAAGTATAGGCCTTCTTTACTGGGAAGGTGGGTTAAAGAAGTATAAGGATTAAAAATAGGCAAAGAACTATAGACATGCCAATTAGACTTCTATGTCTGTTAAAGTGGTTTAAGTCTTCCAGGTTAAAAGAAATATGTAAGTTAATAATAAAGAAAAATGTACTCCCAGGTACAAGAATTCCATTAAATTAGTGCAGGTGCTATATGGTAGGTAAAAAATAAATGAAATGTGGTTTCTGCTCTGATGGTACAGCCTGTAGGGATAACAAGAGTATTCAAAAATACTTAAAATTTACTGTGATTGGCCATATAATGGTCATGTTCTGAAAGGCTATAAAGAGAGGATCAATTAATTTTGTCTTTTATTCTAGGAAAAGGAATTCTTCATAGAGAACATTTAAGCTAGATCTTAAAGTGTGAGTAAGAGTTTATAAGAAAAATATGGAAGGGAACTCTAGACTGGAGAAGCCGTATATGTAAGCCATATAAGCTTGGAATCGCATACCGTATTCAGTCAGTAGCTAGATGTCTCAATGATTGGTGGCTAGGCTGTGAGAGGAGTGGCAAAAATGGGAGCACAGGGTAAAGGACTTTATGTTTCCTCCTGAGGAGATACAGCTTGGATCTAACAGTATCACTGGGCAAGTCACGGTGGCATAAAAAGTTGAAGGACTTCTCCTCCCCTTACTCCAACCCCCTATAAAACCTCTCTCCACACAGAGTTTGCTCTCTCTCTGCCACCTGCTGCTGTGCCAGTAAGCGGGGGCAGGGGAGCCAAACCTAGGTTTGAAATAAATGACTCTTTGCTTTTGAAAAAAAAAAAAAGTTGAAGGACATGATCGGAAGTGTGTTTCAGGAGCATATTTCGGGAGGATGGATTGGATGTTGCAGAAATTGATAGCAGGGATCCAGCTAGGCTGATTACAGGTCTCTCTTCCTCTCCCTCACTTCCCCCTCTCTAAAAAAAAAAGTACAAGAAAAAGACTCTGAACCCCTCCCTCCAAGAGCGTACAATTTTGTTTATGAAAAACTAACTCAAAATAAAGCAGTAGGTGGCAGTGACAGGTGATAGAGGTAGTCCTTGTGAGAATAAAGTATGCAGGGAGGAGATCTTCAGGTAGACAGTCTGGGGATTCAAGCAGGCAGTGGACTTTGAGCTTATCCTTAAAGGAAGGATAGGATTCAAACAGAATCGGGTAGAGAAAGCAGTCTTATTAAATACTGGTTCCAGCACTAGCTAACTATATGACATTAGGTCTCAATCTTTTTAAAAAATATATTTTCATTGATTTCAGAGAAGAAGGAGAGGGAGAAAGAGCTAGAAACATCAATGATGAGAGAGAATCATCGATCAGCTGCCTCCTGCACACCCCCCACTGGGGATTGAGCCTGCAACCCGAGCATGTGCCCTGACTGGGAATCCAACTGTGACTGCCTGGCTCAGAGGTCGACATTCAACTACTGAGCCACACTGGCCAGGGAGGTCTCAATCTTTTTGATATTTAATATCTTTATCTGTAAAATAGTAGAAATGACTATTTCACTTCTTATGGTGGTTGTGAGACTCAAAGTAATGCTTGTATAAAATACTATTTTTTTCTTTTTTAAAAAAAGATATGTTTGTATTGATTTTAGAGAGAGAAGAATGGAGAGAGAGAAACATTGATTGGCTGCTCCTACTGCCCATCACCAGGTATTGAGCCCCCAACCAAGGCATGTGCCCTGATCGGGAATTGAACCAGCGACCCTATGGTGCATGGGACAAGGCTCAACCAACTGAGCTACTCCAGCCAAGGGCTGTATAAAATACTTTTAATATATATATATATATATTATTGATTTTTTTACAGAGAGGAAGGGAGAGAGATAGAGAGAGAAACATGGATCAGCTGCCTCCTACACACCCCCTACTGGGGATGTGCCCGCAACCAAGGTACATGCCTTTGACCAGAATCGAACCTGGGACTCTTCAGTCCACAGGCCGACGCTCTAGCCACTGAGCCAAACTGGTCAGGGCTATAAAATACTTTTTAAAGTCTAAAGTACAATACAAAGATAAAACAGGACAAATGAACTCAAGTAGACAATTCAAAAGTTTGGCAATATAAGGAATGCAAGAACTAGGATGATGGATAGAGAGAATGGCAAATAGCTACCCAACTTGGGTAGTGGTTGTAAATAATACATTCTCATCTTAGGCAACACCTTAATTTTGTTCCCTGACTTGAACCAACCCCCTGATTCTTTTACCCTATAGAGTAGACCACAAACTCCAAGCTTTAGAAGCACAGTTTAAAGAACTGGACTTGACCAAGGATAATCTGACACAGAAATTTGAACATCATAGCAAAATGCTGGCAAGCCAGGCAGCCCAAGATGAGCTGTGGACAGCAGTTCTGGCACTCAAGTGAGTATTCAGTGAGAAATCAAGTGGAATTTTGTGGCATTGTGAGAATGGCACGGTCATTCTAAAACTGAATTTCTTAATGTGGTTCCAGCAATGGATTGTGAAGAAACCACATATTCATAGGTTCATTTATTCCAAAAATATTAATTTGAGTACCTGTTTATATGCCAGGCACTGCAGTACTCATCAACAGTTTCTTGCTTGCCAAAATCTTACTAACACAGAGATGGATAATATATCTCCTCTGCCATTGAGAAACTTATAGTATGGGTGGCTGGAGAACTTAGGTATCCAGTTTAGCACAGGTCTGATTTCTAAAGTGTTTTCTAAAATACAACAGCTGGTTCTCCTAGTGGGTTTGCACTTCTTGGAGCTATCCTAATAGAACTTATTTATATTTGAACACAAAGTATTCTTCTGCTTTAGAAGCTCTCCCTTCTTTGTAGGTTCACTTCAATGGAATTAAATATTATATACAGCTATGTCGTGGAAGTACTCATCTACTTGCACACTCATGTGCTTGAGAAGCTGCCAGACCTGGTGAGAAGTCTTCCTACCTTAGCCTCCGTCCTTAGAAGAAAACTCAATAACAAGCGCATTAGAGTCGCATGGGAATCTGTCCTGGAGGAGTGTGGGCTGCAAGAAAGAGATACCACAGCACTTTGTACCTTCTTTATTGCGCATGGTAACAAGGCAGAACACTACAGTGCCAAAGTGAGACAGATGTACATCAGGGATGTCACTTTTATGATCACCAACATGGTAAAGAACCAGGCTCTGCAGAATGCTTTGCTGATGGCTGTCCAGCTCATTGAGAAGGGGAAAGCAGTGACAGCCCCTGAAGAGAAAAAGTCATCCCTAAAAGAGTTGATGCCAATTGTCAAAAACTAACCTGTTCCCTTATGACATAGCAATTCCACTTCCAGTAATTCATCTTGTAAATGGGAAAAAAATATGTATATACAATTTTGCTATGGACTTACGGTATTTTTATTATAGCAAAAGTTGGGAGAGTATTAGAGAAATTATGATAAATTGATACAATGGATATTTCTGTATAGTGATATAAAAGAATGAAGAAGCTCTTTGGGTTTGGTTCAATAGATAGAGCGTCTGCCTGTGGACTGAAGGGTCCCAGGTTTGATTCCAGCCAAGGGCACATGCCTAGGTTGTGGGCTCGATCCCCAGTAGGGGGCGTGCAGGAGATAGCCAATCAGTGATTCTCATCATTGATGTTTCTTCCTCTCTCTCCCTCTCCCTTCCTCTCTGAAATCAATAAAAATATATTTTAAAAGTAAAAATAAAATATGTATTTCCAAAATATATTGTTAAATGGAAAAAGGGACAAACACATATGTATATATACACATACATAAGCTAATATATCCGTAAACTTTATAAACTTCTTCTGGAGAGATACATAAGAATGTGAGAACATTGCCGAAACCGGTTTGGCTCAGTGGATAGAGCGTCGGCCTGCGGACCGAAAGGTCCCAGGTTCGATTCCGGTCAATGGCATGTACCTGGGTTGCAGGCACATCTCCAGTGGGGGATGTGCAGGAAGCAGCTGATCGATGTCTCTCTCTCATCGATGTTTCTGACTTTCTATCTCTCTCCCTTTCTCTCTGTGGAAAATCAATAAAATATATTTAAAAAAAAAAAGAATGTGAGAACATTGGTTGTCTTAAGGAAGAAAACTAAGAAGCTAGCGGGTCAAAGATAGGAGGAAATCTTGTTAATGCATATATACATTTTGAATCTTGAACCATGTAAAAGTATTATCTATTAAAAGACAAAACAATAAAAATCCCTTATATTATATATTGATGTACATTTTCTCTCTAGTACAGTATCACAGTTATTTATATCAGAAAGGGAATTCACACACATTGGCCATATATCTATGACATTTATTGAACACCAAATGCCATGCGCTAGGTGCTGCAACAAAAACATTTAAAAATGTGGGTCCTGCCCTAGCCGGTTTGGCTCAGTGGATAGAGTGTAGGCCTGCGGACCAAAGGGGCCCAGGTTCAATTCCGGTCAAGAGCACATACCTTGGTTTCAAACTCCTACCCAGCCTGGGCCCTGGTCAGGGTTTGCAACCAATCGATGTGTTTCTCTCACATCCATGTTTCTCTCTATCTTTCCCTCTCTCTTCCATTCTCTATAAAAAATCAATGGAAAAATATCCTTGGGTGAGGATTAACAACAACAACAAAAAGTGTGGGTCCTGTCCTCCAGGTAAATGTTAACTGCTGATGCTTTTTTTGGGAGGTACAAATTCAGGACAGTGAGAATCCAGTAACACTCTGGAAGGATGCTAGGTAGAGAAAGATAAGTAATACAAGGTGATATGTTACCTTGCTGGCCCCTCCTTGAAAATGAGCCACAAGAGATACAGCAGGTTGCTTGGCAGATATATCTGCTCAATCTGGTCCTTCTCGAAACACATCGTTTGAAGGAACCATGCCTTGGAAAAAAGAAAATTTCTATGTTTTCAATTGGCCAAAGTTTGCTCCATGAGAGTGACACCCCATACTTCCAGGATGCATCATCTAAGCCCTCCCAGCAGTCACAGGCCAGTCAGAGCCTGCATTGTTCAGTGAAGTGTTTCACAGGAGTTCAAAAGTGGCAGGAGGAGACAGATTTCAAGAATGTCCCTCAGGCAGACCGAGGGACAAGGCCAAGGAAATCTGAAGAAGCATATAAAATGTATCCATTACAGACGATTTCTAAAAATAGAAATCAAATTGCAAGAATTAAAAAAATTATTGACTTTTAGAGGAAGGAAAAGAAAAACATTGATCTGTTATTCTACTTATTTATGCATTCATTGGTTGATTCTTATATGTGCCCTGAACAGGGTTGAACATATAACCTTGGGATATCGAGTCAATGTTCTAACCAACTGAGCTACTCAGCCAGGGCTCAAAATGCACAAATTAAATAAAACTATGACATAAACTATCACTAGGGGATATATTGATACCATAAAGGGAACCTGTCCCTGAGTGGGTCTGTCTAGGGCTGACCGGTAGTGTGTGGGTTTTTGACTTCGCGCAGGAAAATTTCACAACACAAGTTCAGATGACTATGGGAGCGTTTATTAGAGCCGGGGACAGTGAGACAAGAAAGGGCTTACTATAGAAGAAGCAACAGGAGAGCATAGGCTGGGCTGCCTTAGCTTTCTGGGAAGTCAGAGAAAAGGGGGCCTTGGGAACAGGTTCAAGGGGACTAGCCTCCAATGAGCTGCTGCTGCCCAAAGCTCCTCAGGTTGCAAGTCTCGTGGGGTCCCTTAGAGTTTAGGAGGTGCATGCCTATGGGGGAAAGTAGGGAAGAAAAGGGGAAATGGAATGATGGGGGCTGCTCTGGGTCCTTTGTGTTGTGTGTGTTTTTTTTTTTAAGATATATTTTTATTTATTTCAGAGAGGAAGGGGGAGGGAGAGAGAGAGAGAAACATCAATGATGATAGAGAATCATTGATCAGCTGCCTCCTGCACACCCACTACTGGGGATCGGGCCTGCAACCCAGGCGTGTGTCCTTGAGTGGAATTTAATCCAGGGCCCTTCAGTCCTCAGGCCGAATCTCTATCCACTGAGCCAAACCGGCTAGGGCCTTTGTCTCTCTTTTAAATTTTTTTTATTTCAGAGATGAAAGGAGAGGGAGAGAGAGATAGAAACATCAATAATGAGAGAGAATAATTGATCAACTGCCAAACTCCCCTCTCAGGATTAAGCCCGAAACTGGGGCATGTCCTGACCTAACCGTGACCTCCTAATTCATAGGTTGAGGCTTAACCACTGAGACACACTTGTCCAGCTGGGTCCTTCGTGTTGAGGCTTTCTCTCTTTCTCAAAGGTGATGGCCAGAATCTTAGGGGAGATCTCAGGGGAGGGTTTCAGTAGAATATTAATTTTCTAGGTGTGCTCCTCCAGAGCTGTGGTCTTCACTGATTGGTCAATGTCAGGGAATCACAGCCCACCTGGTTTTGCTGCTTTTTTGGGTCTGGAGCTGAAATACAACTGAGGCCTAGATGTTATTTTTATGGATCTGCTGTAAATTGCTCTACTAGTTTATTTAGCTATCTGTCTCAATTTCCCTATTCCATTTGTCCTGGCTTACTGGCCTGTCTCAATATGATTGGATGACTTCAGAGGAGGGATATCACTTTGTGATGGAGAAACGCTTCCTGGAAAAGTACATTGAGTTGATCCTTGAAGTAGGCAAACCAGAAACCGACTCATTTAGGATGAACTGAGAAAGCAATGACCTGAAAGCACAAGATGACAGCAAACAGAGAATAGCTGAATGTTTCAAAGCATAATGGAAGATTCCATGGGAAAAGTAGGTTGAAACCCTATTAGGGAGCTGGAATTCTGGGTTAATGGATTGATACAATGGACAATTAGATGGCAACAAAGGTTTCTGAACCCATATTAAAACAAGACAAGCCCCAGCTGGTTTGGCTCAGTGGATAGAGCGTCGGCCTGCGGACTGAAGGGTCCCGGGTTTGATTCCAGTCAAGGGCACATGCCTGTGTCGTGGGCTTGATCCCCAGTGTGGGGCATGCAGGAGGCAGCTGATCAATGAGTCTCTCTCATCATTAATGTTTCTCTCTCTCTTCCTCTCTGAAACCAATAAAAAATATAATTTAAAAAAGATTCATTAAAAAAAAACACCTTTTACCAAAGACCTACAGTACCTGCTTGTTTTGGCTCCCTCTGTTACAGCCTGGAACCGCACCAGGTGTTAGCCCAGACCTGGGTTCATCAACCTCAGTGCTTGAGTTCTGGCTAGGAAAGAATTCAGAGGCAAGATTCAAACATTAAGAGAACATGTTTTGGAAAATCACGGAGGTAGAAGTAATTAGTAGAAATGGGCTTAGGAACGAATTATAGAGGCAAAGGAAGGGCCTTTGAAGCTTTGAAGTGAGGAAGGTAAAGGTGACTTGCCTGAGGGGGGGGGCAGAGGCAAGATTCAAACATTAAGAGAACATGTTTTGGAAAATCACGGAGGTAGAAGTAATTAGTAGAAATGGGCTTAGGAACGAATTATAGAGGCAAAGGAAGGGCCTTTGAAGCTTAGAAGTGAGGAAGGTAAAGGTGACTTGCCTGAGGGTGGGGGTGGGGGTCGGGGTGGGAGATGATAGGGAAAGGGGCTGGCATGATCCAGGAAGGGATTGCTGGCTGGCGTGCTCCTCCTACGGGTTTTAAGGGTGGAAATCTTAGGGAGGTCCCAGGGGAGGATTTCAATAGAATATTCATCAGCTTTCCAGGTGTGTCCTTTCAAGGGCTAGGTCTCCACTGATTGATTGGTCAGTGCCAGGGCAGCAGGTTATTATTCAATGCAGCTGGTCCTAAGATCAGCCATGGTGCTGCTTCTCTGGTTTTGCTGCTTTTCTTGGTCCTGGAGCTAAAATCCAACTGAGGCCTAGATGTTATTTCTAGAGAGGAAAGGTCAGAGGGTCTAAACCGAATGACCAGTGATATGAAAGGTCAGGGAGGTCTAAACTGCATGCTAGGGAATGAGGTCCCACCCTACAATTGTCCCTTCCTAGGCACCCAGAGCTTTCCACTCTGGTGACCTACTTACTGTACCTGGCCCATCTCCTTTCTCTGCTCCTGTCTAACTGCCAACCACAGGACCAGTTGTCAGCACAAGAACTTAATGCCAAGATGTTGAACTATTTTGCCTTTGGCCTCCTAATAATTTTGATTGTTCTAGGTTGATTTAATAATAAAATACTATATTATATATGATGCACACCACTGCTGAGTCTCAGGATAGAAGCAGCCTTGCGGCCGGCAATCCTAGAAGAACCTACCTATGAAAGGCAAATCTGATAAGGGGCTGGGCTACGGAGGGGATAGTAAGTGCTTCTATAAATTATACAAGTTTGCAGATTCTCTGATCACAACCTTTCCCCAAGATCAACCTCAGAGCTGCTTTTCTAAAAACTTTGGATAGTTGACTCAGTGGATGGAGCGTTGGCCTGCGGACTGAAGGGTCCCAGGTTCGATTCCGGTCAAGGGCATGGACCTTGGTTGCAGGCACATCCCCAGTGGGGGGTGTGCAGGAGGCAGCTGATCGATGTTTCTAACTCTCTATCCCTCTCCCTTCTTCTCTGTAAAAATCAATAAACTATATTTTAAAAACTGCGGATAACAATCTAAGAGGCTTAGTTACAAATTAACAGAAACAGAAAAGTAGTTTGAAGAGTACGGGAAGAAACTTTAAAATTTGTTTGGAGGTTCCCCTTTTCTGACCACAGACGATAATGCTCCCTTTCCCCGCAGCCTCCTAGAGCAGAAAAATGCAGGGGAAATGCGGACTCCCCCAAGCGGAAGTAGGAGGGGCTAAGAGGCTGAAGCAGCGACTTCTCCCGCCTGGTGGAGCGAGATGGGCGCGCTCCAGCCCCGGAAGTCCCGCCTTGCACAGCGTTCCTGGCCTCTGCCATTGGGCGGCTCCTGGGAGGGCGGGGCCCCTTTCGGCGGGCAGTTGTGACGTCACCAGCCCTTGTCGGGTTGCTGCGGCACCACCGATGGGATGTAGCTATTTAGCTGCCTCTAGCGAGGGGAGACGCGGCCTCCGAGCGCCCCAGATGCCGGAAAGCTGGGACGCGGGGGTTCGCGCGCTGACCCCGCAGCGATGGTGAAACGGAAGTCCTCCAGCGGAGCCAGAAGTCCCCGCGGAAGCAGGGTCCTTTCCGGGACGGTGGCCCCGAGGCTGCTGCCTGGACGGCGGCGGGAGCATCCTCACCTGGTAAGCGGGAGGAGGGGACCTGTCACACGCTTGCCCCCTCGCCCGAGGGCGGGAGTCCCCCGGCTGCGCTGCGGAAGTAGTTACATTAAAACCTCTGGACGGACTCGTTCATTTATTTTCTTACCAGACGTTTGGCTTAAACAGGGACAAACACAGCCTTCAGGGTAGTGTTGCTTACCTGGCCCGCAGAGCGCCTTTGGCTTCAGGACGTGTTTGATGCTAACAGCCTGTGAATCCTGATACGCTGCTGGGCATAATATTCAAACACAAAACTGTTCGTTTCATTTCCCCTTGGTTGGGCCGGAAATACTCTTCTTTGTCTTTCGGGCGTTGATGTTGACTATGTCTTTTTAGCATATTAAAATGGCTGTACCTCAAGATGCCATCCCTTCCTTGTCGGAATGCCAGTGCGGGATCTGCATGGAAATCTTCATGGAGCCGGTGACACTGCCCTGTAACCACACGCTCTGTAATGCATGCTTCCAGTCGACTGTGGAGAAGGCGAACCTATGCTGTCCCTTCTGTCGGCGTCGGGTCTCTTCGTGGACCCGGTATCACACTCGAAGAAATTCTCTCATCAATAAGGAACTGTGGGAGGTAATTCAGAAACACTACCCAAAGGAATGCAAGCTTAGAGCCTCTGGGCAAGAATTAGAAGACACCGGTGAGTAAAACCCAGCGTGTTTGTTGACGAAAACAAAATCCTTTTAAAAATGAATAAAAAGGCCTAGCCGGTTTGGCTCAGTGGATAGAGCGTCGGTCTGTGGACTGAAGGATACCGGGTTCGATTCCGGTCAAGGGCATGTACCTTGGTTTCGGGCACATCCCCAGTAGGGAGTGTGCAGGAGGCAGCTGATCAATGTTTCTCTCTCATCGATGTTTCTAACTCTCTGTCCCTCTCCCTCTCCCTTCCTCTCTGTAAAAAATCAATGAAATATAAAAAAATATTTAAAAAAATAAAATAAATTATTGCTAATCCATTTTTTAAAGGATTAAAAAAAGAGCTAAATTATTTAGTGGGGGTAAAGTCAGAGACAAGATTTCGTTCATTGTTATAATACTCAGGCTGCTGTTCAGTTAGTGTTTGTTGGGTTAAAAATGAAAAAAAAATAAAACAAGAATTTGAGTCTTCATTCTTATGAAAAGTTGTATAAATATTCAGATGAGCAATAGTGGTAGTATAGCAACAGCAGAAATAAGGAAAAATACTATTTCTTTTACTTTCAATTACTTTCTCTAACTTACTTGCTTATACTTCTCCATCTTAATCGTGCAATGATTGATCCTAAACTAGCTTTCTTCGACCAGTTCCCTCTGGTTAAGCCGTATCTATGCAAAGTCCTCCACAGTGTGGACTCAGCAGCTATTGAGAATGACCCAAACGGAACACTTTGTAGCATCTTGATCACTTATGTGGATCAATAAGCTATGAAAATGTTTTTTTTGTCTTAAATGTGGTGTCTCTGCTCTGGTGTGCTTGCCTTTTTTCAGTCTGTGGGTTGACATTCTATCCACTGAGCCAAATCAGTTAGGGTGACATGTTCTCTTTAATTTTTTTTCCAATTACAGTTTATATTCAGTATTATTTTGTATTAGTTTCAGGTGTACAGCATAGTGTTTAGACAATCATATATTTTACAGGGTTTCCCTAATATTTCCAGTACCCACCTAGCACTATATATAGTTATTACACAATTATTGACTGTACACAATTATTGACTGTATTTCCTATGCTGTATTTTACATCCTCATTACTATTTTGTAATTACCAATATTATCAATCAACTTCTCAATTCCTTCACCTTTTTTGAGAATTCTTTGATTTAAAAAAAAATATGTTTTATTGATTTCAGAGAGAGAGGAAGAGAGAGAGTATTCGAGAGGTAGAAACATCAATGAGAGAGAAATATTAATCACCTGCCTCCTGCATGCCCCTCTACTGGGGATGGAGTCCACATCCAGGTGTGTTCCCTGATGGGAAAATCGAACCGTGACCTCCTGGTGCATAAGTCAGTGCTCAGCTACTGAACCACACCAGCCAGGCTGTACCACGCTTTTTTATCCACCTAACTATTGGAAATAACATTTCAGTGAACATAGGGATGCATATATTTTGAATTAGTGTTTTATGTTTCTTCAGAGATAAACTAGAAGTGGAATCACTGGGGCATAAGGCCATTCCTTTTTTTTTTTTTTTTTAATTTTAGAGAGAAACATGAATTCAAGAGCAAAACATCCATCGGCAGCCTGTACACACACTCCCTACCAGGGATCAAGTTTGCAACCCCGGGCATGTGCCCTGACTGGCAGCCTTTTAGTGCACAGGATGATGCCCAACTGAGCGACACTGGCCAGGGCAAGGCCCTTCCATTTTTTAATTTTTTTGAGGAGCCTCTATACTGTTTTCCATAGTGGCTGCAACAACCTGCATTCCCACTACCACTGCATGAGGGCTCCCTTTTCTTCACATCCTCACCAACACTCGTATTTGTGGATTTATTGATGAAAGCCATTCTGACAGATATGAGGTGATACCTCATTTGATTTTAATTTGCATTTCTCTGACGATTACTGACATTGAGCATCTTTCCATACGTCTGTTCCACACGTTTTTCTTAGTCCATGGTGTTCCTTGGCTTGCAGTTGCATAATCCCAATCTCTGCCTCCAAGTCACATGGCCTATCCCAGTGTGTCTCTGTCTTTACATAGTCATCTTCCTGTCTCTGCTGTCTTATGAGGACACCAATGATACTGGATTAAGGGCCCACTCTACTCCAGTATGAAGTCAACCTAATTACATCTACAACAACTGTTTCCAATTAAGGTCACATTCTTAGGTGCAGGGTGTTAGGACTTCTATATTCAACTCCTAACAGCAGTCATGCTGTGTGTATTCTTTTGTGCAAGGTTCTTTTACTCAGTGCAAAGTTCAGGATTCATCCTTAGGTTATGGGTATTGCTAGTTTATTAATTTTTTTATTTTTAAATATCATTCTGTTTGTAGTATACTTGGTTGGCTGTTCTCCAGTTGATGGCACCTCAGGTATTTTCATAAAGTTGCTATGAAGATTCTTGTACAAGTTTTTTTGTGGTCATATGTTTTCATTTTTTTCTTGTGTAGTACTTAGTGGAATGCTCAGTGATAGAGTAGATGTATGTTTGGTTGTATAAGAAGCTGTGAGATCATTTTCCAAAGTGGTTGTATTTTCTAATCCCAGCAAAATGTACAGTTGACCTTTGAACAACCTTTATTCAAGTTGACCCTTGCATAAGTGCATGGGTCCACTTATTTGCAGCTTTTTTTTAAAAAATAATACTTGTGCTGTTTCAGTCCGAGTTTGGGAGTCAGCTGATCTGGAGGGCCAATAGTATGCATTGCTCTATAGTATTTTATAGAGGGATGTAAACATCCTTTGTTTTTGGTATCCATGGGGTATCCTGGAACAAAGGGATGGAAGAATAATTTTCCACAAAATTTTACTTTTTTGTTGTTTACTGAGACCGTCTCCTAATCTCTTTGCTGTGTAGGATTACTTTCTTTGTATTCCTTTAATGGAGTCTAGAGAAAGATTTAAGTGTACATATTCATGTGGCATTTTGAACCTCTGGTTTTTCTCTTTTTTATTTATTTATTTTTTTGTTTTTTGTTTTAAGATGGAACTCCATAAAGTAGATATTGCTGTAGCTGTTAATAATTGTACATTTTATTTTAATTCTGCATTTTTATATTAATAGTTTTTTTTTTTAAAATATATCCATTGATTTCAGAAAGGAAGGGAGAAGGAAAGAGAGATAGAAACATCAATGATGAGAGAGAATCATTCATTGGCTGCCTCCTGCACATCCCCCACTGGGGATAAAGCCCGAAACCCAGGCATGTGCCCTTAGCTGGAATCGAACCTGGGACCCTTCAGTCCACAGGCCTGACGCTCTGTCCACTGAGCCAAACCAGCTAGGGCTATTAATACAGTTTTAATGGAAGACAAAGCTAGCCAAAAAAAATTTTGTGTTGCCTCTTATATTATTTTCTTTCTTAATCTGGAACAGTTGATGACTATCAGCCAGTTCACCTGTTAAGTAAACCTGGAGAATTGAGAAGAGAATATGAAGAGGAGATAAGCAAGGTAGGAATTAAATAGTTATTCTGTTTTTTGGAAAATTATCTGTTGTGTTTTCATTTTCACATTTTATATGTAGTTTTATGTGCTTATATAAATAGTATATATTGAAATGTAAATTTTAATGTACTGTACAAAGGCGCCATTTTTTATGTGTTCACAATAGTTACAAACTAGCTTTAATTTATTGGTGCTCTTATGTGATAGTTATTCCTAAGCATTCTCTTTTTCCTGAAACTTGGAGCTTAAAGGATAGAAATATTGTGGTAGATTATGGATGTTTTAGTCCATTAAGGATGCTACGACAAAAATACCATAGACTTAGCGGGCTTGAACAACAAATATTTCTTATAGTTCTGGAGGCTGGGAAATTCAAGATCCAAGGTATTTGTATTTGGTAGATCCAATCAGAGAAAAAGGAGAGAGAATCGATGCTATGATGGGGAACCAACTAGAAATTAAGCATACACTGACTGAAATAAAGAATATTATACAGACTCCCGACAGCAGACCAGAGGAGCGCAAGAATCAAGTCAATGATATGAAATCCGAGGAAGCAAAAAACACCCAACCGGAGGGGCGGAATGAAAAAAGAATCCAAAAATGCGAGGATAGTGTAAGGAGCCTCTGGGACAGCGTCAAG
>NW_006283136.1:1812328-1813457 GCF_000327345.1 Myotis davidii
CAACCAAAGGACTTGTATGCATGCATATAAGCATAACCAATGGACATAAGACACTGGGGAATAGGGGAGGCTAGGGGACTGTCTAGGGCGGGGGAAAAAATGGACACATATGTAATACCCTTTGTAATAAAAAATAAAATTTAAAAAAAATAAAAAAAAAATAAAAAAGAGAGAAAGGAGAGAAGAGAGAGGGAGGGAGAAGTCAGAAGAGAGACATTTCAAGTGCTCAATAATGTAGCTAGTGGCTACTATAATTATGATAGTTAACTTAATTGTCAGCATATTGTCTAAGCGGTGTTATTTATTTATTTTAGGCTAGTCAAAACGGTGTTCTTAAGTAAGGGTTTTTATTTGTATCATCCTCACCTGAGGATATGATTTATTGATTTTGAGAGAGAGAGAGAACCCACATCGATGTGAGAGAAACATCAATTGGTTTTCTCCTTCCTATATACATCCTGACCAGGGATTGAACCCACAACCTAGGTATGTGCCCTGACCAGGAATCGAATCTTTTAGTGTACAGGTCGATGCTCCAGCCAACCAAGCCACCTGGCCAGGGCTTACGTAAAGGTTTTAAAGGAATGATTTAGTCCTTATAATAAGGTAGTGAGAACAGGCTCTTTTTTGACTGCAAATAAAAGAAAACCCAACTTCAGCTACCTTAAACAATCAGAAAATTGTAATTATTTGGAAATCCAGAGGTAGGGGCTTCAGGGGTGGGTTTATCCAGAGCTCTAGATCCAGATCTTTGCTAACTTCTGTCAGCTAGCTTTATCTCAGGCTACTAGCAAGATGGCCACACCATTCTGAGCCTCAGTTTTCTCATGGAATTGGATCAACGACATATTCTTGAGTCAAACCCTTTGAAATTCTAAGTGGTTCTTGTTTGTTCTTTTTTTTTAAATTTTAATATATTTTTTATTGATTAAGATATTACATATGTGTCCTTGTCCCCACGTTACCCTCTACCCCCCCCGCCCCCACGTTGTCCGTGTCCATTGGTTAGGCCTATATGCCTGCATATAAGTCTTTTGGTTGATCTTTCCCCCTTACCGCCACCCTCCCTTACCCTCCCTCCAAAGCCCGACAGTCCAATCAATGCCTCTCCGTCTCTGGATCAGTCCTT
>NW_006283136.1:1815230-1825998 GCF_000327345.1 Myotis davidii
GCGACTCTCCATTCAGTTGTCGAGTCTCCACTCACCCAGGCTTCCTGCCCTTCAGGATGATGTCCGTATTGTTTTTCTGAGGTATTAATCAATTGTTGTGAGCGGCATCAACTTCCCGGTGTTTATCTCTGCCGCCATCTTAGTTTCTCCCTTGTTTGTTCTTTTGTGTGTTTTTCCCCCCAGGAGAAGTATTATTTGTTTGTTTTTAGGAGAAGTATAGTTTAAATGACCATAAGCATGGCCTTAGATCCTAGAATCAGAGTTTGAGTCTCTATTTGACACTTACTGTTTTAAGAAAGTTACTTGTTTTTCTATGTTTCTTCTTTTGTAAATCATAATAACCAGTGTGGATGTTTCTTCAGCAACCATTCCACTCCTGCCCACTGTGTTTAGGGATTCTTCCAAATTTCAGGGATAGATCCTATCAGTCTTAGTCAGATTTTAACATTACATTCCTTTTGCTAGGTTTTGGTTCAGGAACCTAGGCCTAAGTTAATCTGCACATGGCATTCTGTTAATTGAGAGAAAGTATTACCTGGAAACAACCCACAAATGTGTGACAATGTAGTACAGTGGTTCTCAACCTTCTGGCCCTTAAAATGTGACCCAACCATAAAATTATTTTCGTTGCTACTTCATAACTGTAATGTTGCTACTGTTATGAATCGTAACGTAAATATCTGATATGCAGGATGGTTTTAGGTGACCCCTGTGGAAGGGTCGTTCGACTGCCAAAGGGGTCTCGACCCACAGGTTGAGAACTGCTGGTGTAGAAGAAGCTGGGATTAAGGACTGAGGTGAGGAGGGATGAGGGTTGATTAAGGTTTTGTTGGGCTGATCTGGGAAGGTTTCATGGAGACTTCTTTTTTTTTTTTTAAATATATTTTATTGAGTTTTTACAGAGAGGAAGGGAGAGACATAGAGAGTTAGAAACATCGATGGGAGAGAAACATCGATTAGCTGCCTCCTGCACATCTCCTACTGGGGATGTGCCGGCAACCCAGGCACATGCCCTTGACCGGAATCGAACTCGGGACCTTACAGTCCGCAGGCCGACGCTCTATCCACTGAGCCAAACCGGTTTCGGCCATGGAGACTTCTTGAACTGTCCTGTAGGAATTTGCCTCTCCAGATTTGTACTTCATTTGAGGTATCTTAATTCCTGTCTATGTTCATTTAAAAAATGTTTACTGTTCTTATTAAGAAACTAGAGGCCCAGTGCACGAAATTCATGCAAGAGTAGGCCTCCTTTCCCTGGCTGCAGGCATTGGCTTCCCTCTGGCACCCAGGACCCAGGCTTCCCTTGCAGCCCTGGCTTCGTCTGGAAGGTCGTCTGGAAGGATGTCTGGTTTAATTAGCACATTATGCTTTTATTATTATAGATATTGTAAGTATATTAAGAAGTTCAGAAAAGGACTGTTCTCTATTAATTATTTTTAAGGTAGAGGCAGAGCGACGGGCCAGTGAGGAAGAAGAAAACAAAGCCAGTGAAGAGTACATACAGAAATTATTGGCAGAGGAGGAGGAAGAAGAAAAGAGACAGGCAGAAAAAAGGAGAAGAGAGATGGAAGAACAGCTAAAAAGTGATGAAGAACTGGCAAGAAAGCTAAGCATTAATATTGTAAGTTTTCGGAGAAAATTTTGAAGTATTAACATTCTTATTGCTTTGACTATGTAATTTTCAAAAATGTTCACCATAACTATAAGCTATTTCTGACATTTGTTCTACTGAAAACTTCTTTCAATTTTCAAATGTTGTTACATTTGTTCTAATTCAAGTGTACTTTAAAAAATGTTTATGTTATTAGTGTAAAAAATGTTTATATTATTAGTAAATTCAAATTATGCAGGAAAGCTATTCAGTGAAAAATGAGAGCTTCCTTTCCCACCTCTTCATTCCCATTCTGTTCCATTACATCAGTTCCTTTCCCCAAAGTTTAGCACTGTTAACCATTTCTTATAACTATTTTTCTTATTTGCCTAAAAAGGATTTATCAATTATACTACTTTTTTCTTGCCTTTTTTCACTTGATATATCTTAGGGATTTTGTGTGTGTGTATTACTCCATACAGTCTAATTCTTTTAAAGAATGGTATACTATTCCATTGTATTGATATAGATCATTTTTAGAAAGTGAAACACATTAAATTCTTAATATATTAAAGCTGAATTTTATTATCTTGCTGTAGTTAAATTACTGCATAGGGGAAATGAATGAAAGAAAGGGTAAAAACGCATACTTTAAGACTAAAAAATACAGTAGGACCCATTGATTTGAAAGAACCTGGCAGAATTACCCTGGGATTTTTAGAAAATGTAAACTGTTCTCTATCTACTGAATCAGACTCTCTGGAGATGGGACTTAGGGCATACCATTCCCAGAGGCATCTAGGGAAGTCTGAGGTGTATTTAAGTTTGAGAGCCTATAAAAACAATTCCTCTGCTTTCAAACAACAAATATGTTAAAGTACACTTACTAAAATGAACTATATCCAGAATTTGGATTTTTTTTTCATTTTTA
Organism: Myotis davidii; assembly: GCF_000327345.1. Taxonomy (NCBI): domain Eukaryota; kingdom Metazoa; phylum Chordata; class Mammalia; order Chiroptera; family Vespertilionidae; genus Myotis; species Myotis davidii. The sequence goes on from NW_006283136.1 coordinate 1,817,753, forward strand.
GAGGCCTACCATTAATAATAATATATTCAAGTTTTAGATTATATGCCCTTTTTAATATACTTCCTTTTTAAAATTTAAGTAAAATAGCTTTATAAAGGCATACAATAAGAAGTAAAGACATTGACCAATAGAATAACAAATAGGATAAGAAAGAGAACACAGGGGTGGGTAAAGTAGGTTTACATAACACAAATAAATAATACAATAGTTAATAAATGATACAGCCCTCGTCACATAGCTGTTTTGCATGCTCACAGCTGTAAACATACTTTTGCCCTCCCAATAATTCAAAGAGGAGAATCTTTAGCTGTCTTTTAAGAGTCTGTTATTCTAATCCTTGTTTTCACATGAGATTATAGAGTAGATTTATTGATATTTTAGAATAATTTTTGGCCTGCTTGTGAAAGTTGTTGGGTGGTCCAAGGCCAAATGTCTGTCACTGCCAGTTATATTCATTTTTCCAATAATGTGGTAAGAAACAAGACTACAGCAAATAAAAATTCATGGTATTTATTGGTATGCCCGTAAGTCCCCAAGTTAAATTACTTTTACATAAAACTAACTTTTATTCCAGGTATATCTATACCTCTTTGAATTTACTCATATAGATAAAGGTAGTTATGTAAACTACTCATTAGAAATATTAACAAATTATCAGCTAATAAGATTAGTATCATTATTCCTTTTGTGCTCTTTCGAGTAAAAATACAATTAATTTAGACCAACTTGGATGAACTTAATCTTTTTTGCTTTGTTTTTGGACTTAATCTTGTTTATACTAATTTTTACATAATGTTATTCAAAGGGTGTGTAGAATTTAAATGTAAGCCCAATTCCTGAAAAATTCTATTGTGAATTCTGAGTTAGTTGAATTAATAGCTTATTTTATTATAAATTTATTTTAATGTCTTTTATGCTTTTTCTGTTGTTAAAGAACAACTTCTGTGAGAAAAAAGTCTTGGCTTCTCCCATGAATTCCAGAAAATCTGATCCAGTCACAAGCAAGTTGCAAAAGAAAAGTAAAAATAAACAAACAAATACTGGAGATATTCAGAAGTAAGTGAACATGGCTGTTTATCAGTTATTGACCACCTACTGTATGCCAGTGTTTTTTGTTCATATAGTTCACTAATTGTCAAAATTTGGTCTATGTACTCTGCATGAAAAACCTCCAGATGGTCTGAGATTGATATAAAATGAAAATAGAGAGCTACTCACATAGCTTAGATTCCTGGCTAGCATGAAGAGAGATATGAATTCTTTTTTAATCTTGATTGCTCAGGGTTTCCATGATGTTCCCATTTTCTCACAACTAACTGTTGGGCCTGGCCGATTTGGCATTGTGGTTAAGCATATTGGCCTTTGGACAGAAGGGTCGGGGTTCAATTCCCAGTCAAGGGTTGAAGGCCCAAGCCCAGCCTTGCAGGAGGCAGCCCATTGGTGCGTCTCTCACGTTGGTGTTTCTCTCTCTCTCTTTCTCCATCCCCTCTCCCTTTCACTTTCTGAAAATCAATGAAAAAAATATCCTTGGGAGAGGATTAACCAAAAAAAGTTTAAAAGACTAACCAGTTGGATTTTGTTTTCCCCTTGGTTTAGGTCATCCTCATTGAAGGAGTTTATAATTTGGCATCTAGATCATTCACCCACTTTTTCCCAGTTTATGCATTATATTTCTTCTCTACTATAAAAAGGTATGAGTCATGTAGTCAACAGTGGAGCAATGATTTAGCTTCCTCACAACACCCCTCCAGCACCAGGTAGAATTTATGACTATGAGATATAAGCTTTCCCATCATAATTCATAGTTGGAAAAGTTTAAGAAACACAACCTAGACTTCAAAAAGTCTGGATTGGTTCAGATGAGACAATATGTTGCAGAATCCTTGTGGAATTCTTAGAAATTTTGGATTTGGGGTGTGGACAATTAGATTTAGGGTGGAGGCAGAGTTAAATGGAGTGCCTGCTTTTAAAGGAAAAAATAGCTCAGCCAGTATGGCTCAGTGGTTGAGCGTTGACCTATGAACCAAGAAGGTAAAAGTTCCATTCTTGATCAGGGCACATGCGCAGGTTTCAGATCAATCCCCAATGGGACGCGTGCAGGAGGCAGCCAGTTAATGATTCTCCCTCATCATTAATGTTTCTCTCACCCTCTCCCAACCTTTCTGAAATCAATAGAAATATATTTTAAAAATAAATATGGCAGTATCAATATTTTTAATACTGATATTATGCAAAGTAGGAATCAAAAGAAAAACCATTAAAAGGAGAAAAGCAGAGGGATTGCATAATTACACAATATTCTGCTTATAACTTATGAATCTTTATGCATCTAAATATATATTTTGAAATACACAAAAATAAAAAATCATTAGAAAAAAAGATGGACCTAATAAACTGATAAATTTTAATAAACTGGTGAATTTAAAAGTAGGAATTGAGAAGCTTGTGGATTAAAAGTTCAAATAAAGCCCTAGCAGGTTTGGATCAGTGGATAGAGTGTCGGCCTACAGACTGAAGGGTCCCAGGTTCAATTCCGGCCAAGGGCACATGCCTGTGTTGCAGGCTCCATCCCATCCCCAGAAGGGGGCATGCAGGAGGCAGCCGATCCATGATTCTCTCATCATTGATGTTTCTATCTCTCGCTCCCTTTCCCTTCCTCTCTCAAATCAATAAGAAGTACATTAAAAAAAGAATAATAAAAAAAAGTTAAAATAAAGTTAAAAACAGATAAGGTCTAATCTCTAGAATATATAAAGAATTCTTAATATAACTCAACAATAAGACAATAAGTGGACTTGAATAGATATTTCTTTAAAAATGCACAAATAGCCAGTAAGCACATAAAAAGATGCTCAATATCATTAGTCATTAGGGAAATGCAAAAACTACAATGAGATACCATTTCACACCCACCAGGATATCTATAATCCAAAAAAAGGAGGAAATAACAAATGTTGACAAAAATGTAGAAAAATTAGAATCTTATGCATTGGTGGTGAGAATATAAAGTGGTGCAGCCACTGTGGAAAACAGTTTGCCAACTCCTTAGAAAGTTTAACAGACTTACCATGAGACTCAACATTCAACTCCTAGATATTTACCCAAAAGAATTAGAAATGGGTCTTTAACAAATACTGTACACAAATGTTTGTGTCAGCACTTCAAATAGCCAAAAAGTGGAAACAGCCCAAATGTTCATTGAGGGCTGAATGGATAAACAAAATGTATATCCATAGAATGGAATATTATTCAACTGTAAAAAAGGAATGGCAGCCTGGCCAATTTGGCTCAGTGGTTGAGTATTGACCTTTGAACCAGAAGGTCATGGTTCAATTCCTGGTCAGGGCACATGCCTGGATTGCGGGCTCAGTGCCGTGTGGTGCATGTAGGAGACAGCCAATCAGTTATTCTTTCTCACCATTGATGTTTCTGTCTCTCTCTCTCCCTCTCCCTCTCCCTCTCTGAAGTCAATGAAGAAATATACTAAAAATAAAACAAACACTGCTGCAGTTAAATATTTTACTCGTTGTTCTTCCTGTGTGATCTACAATAATAATCTGCGTCATGTTGATATTTACTGCTGTGTGGGGATGTGCCCGCAACCCAGGTACATGCCCTTGACCGGAATCAAACCCGGGACCTTTCAGTCCGCAGGCCGACGCTCTATCCACCGAGCCAAACCGGTTTCGGCAAAAATATATATATTTTTAAAAAGGGAATGACATACCGATATAGTCTATAATTGGATTAACTTCAGAAACATGCTGAGTGAAAGAAGCTAGAAAGTAAGCTTTCTGGCAACATTAAGTGTTCTAGAGGATAAGGAGCACTTACCGTGCTTCGGGGGGTTTAAGAGGTTGATGCTCTGTAACTGGAGGATAGACACTAAAGAAACCCCGGGAGACAAGTCCAGGAATGTGCCCACCAGTACTATTCATAACAGTAAAGAGCCAGAGCACCCATATGCCAACAGTAGAACAGAGCTTTACCCAACAGTGAAAATGAATTTTATCTGAGGAAAACATGCATGATTCAGGAAAATGTTGGGTGAAAAAACAAGTTGTGGAAGAATACATGGAGTATGATTCTATATACATAAGGTTCAAATTATGCAGTACTAAAGCAATAGGTGTTTAGGGATACAGGTGTGTGGTAAAACTATAAGCAAGAGATAAATAACTCGTGCCCTAGCCAGTTTGACTCAGCGGACAGAGCATTAGCCTGCAGACTGAAGGGTCCTGGGTTCAATTTCAGTCAAGGGCACATGCCCGATTTGCAGGCTCAATTTCTAGTAGGGGGCTTGCAGGAGGCAGCCGATCAATGATTCTCTCTTATCATTGACGTTTCTATCTCCATTTCCCTCTCCCTTCCTCTCTGAAATCAATAAAAATATATTTTTTTAAAGAGAGAGATAAATAACTCAGAATAATCATCTCTGAAGTGGGAGATAAAGAGGAGGCCTCCATAGGGATTTTAAAGTCGATGATTGTTAGTATAAGGGTTCTTGTGATCATGTAAATTTTTTAGTATATTTTTATTGAATTCAGAGAGGAAGGGAGAGGGAGAGAGAGATAGAAACATCCATGATGAGAATCATTGATCAACTGCCTCCTGCACGCAACCTGGACATATTCCCTGACTGGGAATCAAACCGTGACCTCCTGGTTCATAGGTCGACACTCAACCACCAAGCCACACTTGCCGGGCTCCATATGAACAACTGTAAACATACTTTTTCCATATGAACAACTGTAAACATACTTTTGCCCATCCCCGTATTGTGAATCTTACATAATTTTGTAACTATTCTCTCCTAAACTATTTGTTCTCATGAGGTGGGCTCTCTCAGAAAGATCTTTATGACACAGTGAAAAAAGAAAATCTCAGCCCTGGCCAGGTGGTTCGGTTGGTTGGAGCGTCATCCCATACACCAAACGATTGGGGTTCGATTCCTGGTCAGGGTCAGGGCATACACCTAGGTTTCGGGTTCTATCCCTGGTCAGGGCGAGTATGGGAGGCAACCAATCGATGTTTCTTATGTCAGTGTTTCTCTCTCTCTCCCTCTCTCCCCCGCCCTTCTTCTCTAAAAAAGCAATAAAAAGATATCCTTGGGTGAGGATTTTTTTTTTAAAAAAGAAAAATCTCAGATAATTAGGATTTCTTTAAAAAAAGAGATAGTGCAAAAAAAAAGAAAAGAGAGAGAGAGATAGTGCCCTAACCGGTTTGGCTCAATGGACAGAGCATGGGGCTGCAGACTCAAGGGCCCCAGGTTCGATTCTGGTCAAGGGCATATACCTTGGTTGCAGGCACATACCCAGCAGGGAATGTGCAGGCGACAGCTGATTGATGTTTCTCTCTCATCAATGTTTCTAACTATTCCTCTCCCTCTCTGTAAGAAATCAATAAAATATATTTAAAAAAAATAAATAAGAGATAGTGTGTACTATATAGAAATAAACATTTTTTAAAAAGTGGTTCTAGCCTTTTGCCCATGTGGCTCTGTGGGTAGAGCGTTGGTCCTTGCACTGAAGGGTTGCAAGTTCAATTTCCGGTCAAGGGCATGTACCTGGGTTTCATGTGGGAGGCAACCAATCAATGTGTCTCTCACATTGTTGTTTTTCTCTCTCCCCCACCCTCCCCTTCCCTTCCACTCTCGAAAACTCAGTGGGAAGGAAACTATCCTCAGGTGAGGATTAACAACAAAAAAACCAATTAACAAAAAAATTGGTTACATATGAGGAAGCAAATAGGCATGGAAAGGGATGATGACCTATATTTCCTACATTTCCGTTTAGTTTTATGGTTATTATAAGAAGATCCAGGGCAGTTCCTAAATCTTCACTGATCAAGTTGGATAAGTATCTGATCACATCTTCTTTTGTTCTTTGCTTATGGATTTCAAAACAACTATTATGCTGTAATAATTCTTACTTGGAACTAATAGACTTGATGACTAATGTCCAACTTTGGCAGAAGGGATTCTTCAGCTTTGAGAAACAATTAAAATGCAACTAAATCTGGACTCCTGTTTTTCTCTTATCAACTGAAAAGGTGATTCTTGTTCTCATAAGTGTGTAGAGTATTTAGGTTGATATAACTAAATATGTGGGTTAGGCACTCTAGTTTATTTATAAGGGATATTTATTTATTCTTTATATGAGATTTTTGTCTAGGTTTTATTTTATTCTATATACTACTTGGTGCTTTGGACGCAATGGAACTCTGGTTGTACATATTATTTGCAATCAGACCTTTTTTTCCCATTGTTTTATTTAATTATTAAAAATTAAAGCTAGCTGCTCTTTGAAAATCACCCAAAGTTACCACCACGTAAAGACATCCAACATTTTGGGAGATTTCTGCCATGTTTAAGCATAGTTGTATATGTGTTTGGACTTTTACCATTTTTAAATATATCTACCAGCTCATTACATGTCCATTTATTCCCATTTCTTTGACAGCATTTTCCATTATATTATTAACTTTGTATTTTTAGTGATAAACAGCCTATTAAAGATGCTTAGAAATTTTGAGATATAATCTGCTGATACGTTGTTATGTCTGTTTGTTCCTAAGTAGAATGTGTATGTAACAAAAATGTATACCAACATGGTAAAGAAGCTAATCATGGACTTTTCCATGATAAAAATAAAATACAGATTTTCTGACATTAAAAGCAAAAAAACAGTAACTAAACATATCCTTTCTTCAGATTTCAAATGTTATTTCCAGTACTTTTGGTAAGAGTATACAGTCTTGGTTGTTTGATGCTATCTACCTTTTAAAATTTTTTTGAGAGTTAAGAAATTTTAGATTTTACATGCTTTTCTACTCTTTTTCCCTAAGATATCAATACTCAACTTTTTAAGTTATGCTCTGGAGTTAGACTAAAATATCTGAGACAAGGGGATAGATTCCGCTCTTTCTGATAAATCATTCAGGCAACCAGACAACCTTCAGCATAAATAGCTAGTGGCTTGATTATGTTGGATACATACCACTTCTCTTTCAAAGCATTCAAACTTTGGTAAACTTTTTTTTAAAGGTATTTGTCACCTAAATCTCAATTTGGGTCAGCATCACAGTCTGAAGTTGTACAAGAAGGCAAACAAAAGTCCATGTCTAAGGTATGTGGATGCTAAAGATGTTCTTAGTTTGGCATGTTTACTAATGCTATAGATTGCAAATACTTGTAGGTTCCTAACTTTTTTTTTCTTAAGTCACCATAATACATGGGACACCATTTCTTAGTCATTTTACACTGACCTAGACTGGGAGTCAGTAAGCAAACATTTTTCTGTAAAGGGCCATATAGTAAATATTTTAGGGTTTTGGCCCTTATAGTCTCAGTCACAACAATTCAATTATGCTGTTGTCACGTAAGCAAATGAGCTTGTCTTTGTTCCAATCAAACTATTTGCAAAAACAGCAGGCTGAATCTGGCTCATGGGCCAGTTTGGGGATCCCAGGCAATCAAACTCACAAAACTGAATAGGCTATCCTTGGTACCAACTTACTTTAAAGATTACAGGATAGGAAACAAATCATGCTAGTAGGGCACCATCAGGCATATAATTCAGTAAGAGTCCTCATTGCAGAGCTCTTAAGCGATGGCCTGGAAATGATACCACACAGATGACTGTGGTAACCATTTTGGCTTAGAAGCCTCATGACCCTTGAAAGTCATTTATTGTAACAACCTATGGGTGTAACTTCCAGGAGCCCCCATCAGAAACACACCCAAAGGAGTTATAAGTCACTTACAGAAGCTCCATGCTTTGACTTCCTGGTGTTGTAGATCACTTATAGTTTTAGTTCAAATACAGTTCAGCAATAAGGGCCATTTTACTATAAGCTATGTGGCCTAATAACACAGGTGACATTCCACCTTTATCAGGTTTCTAGGTAAGTAGAACTAGGAAAAATGAGCTGACACCCAGGTCTCTTTCCTACATAAAAGGTTTGTTAACCCTTTACTCACAGGTTCCTTTTCTTTATTTTTTTCAATTCAGGTAGGTGGTTTTTATGAACATTTACTGTGCCAGATAATGTATGTGTTTTCTTTAAATCTTCATCACAACCTCCAACTCTGAAATGTGGGTATCATTCTTGTGCCCATCTTACAGCTGGGAAAACTGAGGCACACAGAGAAAAGAGACTTGCCCAAAGTCCCTTAAAGTAGAGGTAATGGAGGAGTTAAGTCCAGGTAGTCTGGTTGGTACCTGCATTGAGGAATGATGGCAGAG
>NW_006283136.1:1826672-1833345 GCF_000327345.1 Myotis davidii
ATTTAGGGCCCCTCTTAAGAGTCTCCGAGCCTTAACTGTTTTGGCTCAGTGGATAGAGCTTTGGCCTGCGGACTGAAGGGTCCCAGGTTCGATTCCGGTCAAGGGCATGTACCTTGGTTGCATACACATCCCCAGTGAGGGGTGTGCAGGAGGCAGCTGATCGATGTTTCTCTCTCATCGATGTTTCTAACTCTTTATCCCTCTCCCTTCCGCTCTGTAAAAAGTCAATAAAATATATTTTTAAAAAAAGAGGTCAGGTCATGGTGCCAGCTATTGGCTATATAGAGAATCTAGTTTGGGGGGAAGGGGTGTTAATCCTCACCTGAGGATATCTTTCCATTGATTTTTAGAGAGCATGGAAGGAAGGGGTAGAGACAGAGAGAGAAACTTCGATATGAGAGAGACCCATCGATTGGTTGCCTCCCACATGCGCCCCAACCAGGGCCAGGGATTGAGCCTGCAACCAGGTATGTGCCCTTAAATAGAATTGAACCCGGGACCCTTCAGTTCACGGGCTGACACTCTCTCCACTGAGCCAAACCAGCTAGGGCTAGTTTGTGGATTTTAATCTGTAGGTTTTCATGGGAGTAAAAATGAGGGAATGCCTTAATCTCAACTGGCACACAATAAAAATGCTATTAAAATCAATATACCTTATTAGTAGTGATAGTAAGAACTACCTAATAGTGACCATTCAACTATGGTATCAGTGTAAGACATATGTAAGACTTGATGTATAACTCTGGTTGACTGAGTGTTTTTCTGTTTTCTCCAGGAAACTGATAGTAGCAATGTAAAGAGCCCTATGTGGCAAGACACAGAAGTGGAGGAAGATATGCCAACACTTTCTCCGCAAATATACCTTGAAATTCAAGAACAAGGTGCAAAGTCTTCAATAGAGTCACCTATGCCTCAGTTATGTGCCAGTGATACAGAATGGTGCCTTGAAGGAGAAGTCAAAATGAGACCAAAAAATCATGATAAAGAATTATGTGCCATAAATCCTGAGAGACCTGAAGCCAGAGTCCCCTATCCTAGAGAAGCTGCAGTTATGCCTTGTGGCGAAACAGAGAGTGGGTGTGCTCTATCATATGTGACCCAGATAATTGGAAATAACACAGTTGAGACAGAAAATGAAGAGTCTTGCCTACTGATCAGTGAAGAAGGTATTTGCAAAAGAAAAAATCAGGAGTCTTCTTTTGAAGCAGTCAGGGATCCATGCTTTTCTGCAAAAAGAAGGAAAATGTCCTCCGAATCTTCCTCAGACCAAGAGGAAACAGAAACCAGCTTTACTCAAAAACTGTTAGATTTGGAACATCTACTTTTTGAGAGACATAAGCAAGAAGAACAGGACAGGTTATTAGCACTACAGATTCAAAAAGAGGTGGACAAAGAACAAATGAAGCCAAACCGACAAAAAGGATCCCCGGGTGAATATCATTTACGTTCTACGCCCTCACCTCCAGACAAATTGCTAAATGGACAGAGGGAGAAATCCAAAAATAGGAACGTAAAAGGACAAGCTGATACAGAGCATCCAAAACCTCAAAGAGGCCCCAAAACTGCAAATTGCCAACCTTCTTTTAAGATCCAGTTGAGACATTCAGTTAATGGAAGAAAGATGCCAAATTCTGCTAGAGATCATTGTAATGTATCTAAAAGTGTTTGTTCCCTACAGCCTAGTAAGTCACAGAAAAGTATTTTTCAGATGTTTCAGAGATACACAGAGTAATGGGTGGGTAAAGGAAGAAGTATTTTAGAAACTGGTAAAGCTGGATTGTGATGCTCTCTTTTTTATCATAGAATGTTTATAAAACTTTTTCTGCTTGTGGGCACACTCATTGCCTCTAATTGAATGACTATGTGATTACAAGGGAGGAATATACAAATGTACTTCTGCCAAAGTCAGTGATAACCAAGAGTCTCAATTCTTTTTGAATAAGTGATATACTAAGTTTGACAACCTTACAGGTAATAGATATAAACATGCCTGGGCCAGCTCCCAAGAAACCTTCAGGTGCCATTCTCTTTCCTCAAAAATGCATGTTTTATGAATGGCCTTTGCTCACCTTTTTGTTCTGACTAGTGATCAAAGCAAGACTATACTATACCAAATAGTTAAGGAATCGGGTTTAAAATCTAAGTTTATTGCTGTTTTTCCATGTATTTGTAGATCAATTGAAATCTTCCATAACACTAAAGTAATCTAATCTTTATAATTATTTTAAGCATTATAGCATTTTCTTTTATTTAAAATGGATTAAAATTGTGTGAAAACAGAAAAGTCAGAGTTTTCTGGAAAATTAGGATTATCAAACATGCCCTCAATCAGGAATCGAATCCAAGACCCTGCGTGGCCCAGGCCGACTCTAACCACCGAGAACAACAGTCAGGGCGGAAACTCATCTCTTGATGCAAAGGGAGTTAGTTGGGGTGAGGCTGAATAGAGTGAACTGATAGTTTGGATGCATTGAATCTGAGTGGGTGATCAGAAACTGGGTCCAGGATGGAGTAGCAGAGCATTCTTCCTTATTCTTTGCTAAATGACACAGAAAACATTTGGGTTTTACAGCCTGTTACATGATAGTAACTGGTGTTAAAATAATTAGTTACTACATTACCTGAAATTTTGGAAATTCACATTTCTATTAATCTGCTACTCTGGGGGAAAAAATGGGAATTTACTGTAGGAGAGTTAAATCCTAATATACTGTGTTGTAGGACCTGAGACATTAATAACCATGTGTTTATTTTCTTATTTGCATTGGTAGTGATTTTTATTTGTGTTTATGGACAGAAATAGTGTGGTACTTGGATTGGCCCTCTCAAAGTTAAATCAGAGGCAGTGATTCCATTTTGTGAAAGTTAGAGAATGTTAATCTATGTTTCATTAATATGAACAACTTTGAGCAAATGAACAAGTTTTAATAGCATTTCTGATGATGTTTAGTTATTCATCCTTTTAAGGTAAAAATATAATAAAATGTCCTAGAGCAAAAGTCTAGCTTTAATTTGTTAATATTTTTATACATTTTTGTATTTTGGGGTAGATAATTAGGGATAGAATTATGATGCTGATTTAAAATTTACTTTGCCCTTTCTAAAAAAAAAAAAATGATTGCCTTCTGTGTAATGATTGTGCTGAAATGTAGTCAGAAACTAACAAAATTTGTCAAAAATATACTAAAATTTATTTATCAAACTGATATTTTTCTGTCTTTTTTAAAAGATAGATTTTTATTGATTTCAGAGAGGGAGAATGAGAGAAGTAGAAACATCAATGATGAGAGAGAATCATTGATCGGTTGCTTCCTGCACACCTCCTACTGGGGATTGAGTCTGAAACCCAGGCATGTTCCTTGACCGGGAATCGAACCGTGACCTCCTGGTTTGTAGGTTAACATTCATCCACTGAGCCACACCAGTGGCGTTTTGTCTTTTTGTTGTTGTTGTTGTTGACAGTATTATGGATGTCTTCCATTTCCCCTGCTTTTCCCCCCTCCACCTGGCCCTGATATTTTTCACTTTACATTTTAGGGAAGACTTTGTATCTTCAAAAATGAAAAGTTATATAATTAAATCTTCCATGACCAAAAAGGGGGGGGGAGGGTAATACTGTGATGTACATAGGATTTATATATTTAACCACTTGTCTGTGAAGAAGTCTTCCTGACTAAAGTTAGTCTTAAGATAAATTTAAACTTCTCTATTAATCTTAATGATAGTCCTATGTACGTGCCTTTTTGTTAGAAACTAACAAATGTTTTGTGTCAGTCATTAGAATGTATTGCTACTTTTTCCTCTTTTGTGGAAGGGATATGAGAGCCTTTAATTTCTCAGGGAGTACTAAAACTGCAGAAGTTGAGAATCAGAAAAATTAAATATTAAAAATAAAAATGGATTATTATGTATATTTTACAAAAACTACCATTAATGAAAATTGGAAGACATGGCAGACTGGGGGAAAAATAGATGCACTTCATTACAAAGTGAAATTTATATAATTTATATAATTTCCTTTATATAAAGTGTCTGTCAATAAATTAAGAAAAAGACTACTACCCCAAAAGGAAGGTTAGAGAAGTTTGATCCCCATGAACATAGTTCCCAGGAAAGGAAATGTTTCTTAAATATGTGAAAAGGTGCATGATATCATTTACACTTTACTCATACATTTTTTCACTCTTCAGATTAGTAGAGATAAAGGTGCTGTTTTGCTTTGTTTTGTTTTGATTTTGTGTAAGGTTTTTAAAAGTCTTAGCAAGAGTGTAGGACAAGCACGTCAAACTCAAAAGGCTAATACGGGCCAAATAAACGAGGTTTAAGTTTATATGGGCCACAGAATAAACAAAAGCTTCAATTTTCATAGAAATGTAGGTTTATTTCGATAGAGATATGCTGAATACAAAGGGCTGACATGAATAATAGTTAACATAAAATAATAGAACATTTTAATAAAATTTAATAGTTTTTCTTGAATATTAACTTACCAGACACTGAATAACTGTACAAATTAATAAGCGTAACACAAATAAACCTATTTCTTTTGTTCTCCAAAAGCAAAATACTTCCTGTTGCTCACACCAAGCAAGTCAGTCCAAGACTAATGATGTGGCAATCGGCTGCTAAAGTATTCACTGCTGGTATTAGTGGAGGGAAATGGTGCGCCTGCACGTAAGGTGTGTAAGGGAAATGAATGCAACATGATTATAGTAATCAGTCATTAGTGAACATTGTAGTTCGTTATTAATAATTATAACAGGATATTGTAAAAAGTTACGAATTTTTTATTAAAACATTTCTTACATACTGTTATATTGGCTGGGCCACAAAAATACTCGTGGACTGCATGTGGCCCACGGGCCATGAGTTTGACATGCTTGTTATAGGGAAATAGGCACTCTTACATGTTGGTTGGTATGAATGGAAAAATTTAAATCCTTTGGAGGTAAACTTGGCAATTCTGTCTCTAGGGATTTCTGAAAGCTGTCTTCACATGTGTGTAGAATGACATATACAAAACTTAGAAACCACTGTAATGTTGCATCAATGGACCCTGAGTAAAAGATGGTATAGTGGAGGACTATATAGCCATTAAAAAAATCACTTTACAGCCCTAACCGGTTTGGCTCAGTGGATGGAGTGTCAGCCTGTGGACTGAAGGGTCCCAGGTTCGGTTCCGGTCAGGGGCATGTGCCTTGGTTGCGGGCGCATCCCCAGTGGGGAGTGTGCAGGAGGCAGCTGATTGATGTTTCTCTCTCATTGATGTTTCTGGCTCTCTATCCCTCTCCCTTCCTCTCTGTGAAAAACCAATAAAGTATTTTTTTTAAAAAAATCACTTTACAGATATGAAAAGAATTATCAGATACACAGTTAAATAAAAAAACACAAGATGTAGAATAGCATATGTAGTGTGCAAACTGTTGTCCAAAAAATAGAAACATATGTATTTGTATAAAATATTCCTAGGAGGAGAAACAATTCTTCCAGCAGGGAGAAAAACTGGGTGGCCGTATGATAGGAGTGGAAGAATGCCTTTTCATTATACGTTTTTATACTTTTTGAGTTTTCAGTCATACTGAATATATCATCTAGTAAAAAAAAATAATGTTCTTAAAATAACTGCAAGATAAAGGAAGCTTATACATTTCAGCCTGTACTATTCTAGATGGTCCTTTTTTGCCTTTAAATTTTAAGGATCATAATTCAGGAAAGTTTTTTTTCAGCATGAAAAAATAGCATTGTGTGCTATGACCAAGGTGGCTCAGTTAGTTGGAGCATAATCTCATACACTGAAAGGTGTTGGGTTCAATCCCTGGTCAAGGCGTGTAAGGGAGGCAGCCGATTGACGTTTCTCATATTGATGTTTCACCTCTCTCCCCCTTCCTCTCAAATCAATGAAAACATATCCTTGGGTGAGGATTTTTAAAAAAAGAATAGCATTGTTAATTTTTGGAAATAGCACAAGTGAATGAATTTGAATTTATTTAGCTTTAATGTACTATTTTAAAAATACTTGAATAGCAAAGCTTATGTTTCTAGGTAGCATGGCTAAGAACACTGAGCAAAGTCACATAAAAATGTAAAATTGGCCATGGCCCGTTTGGCTCAGTGGATAGAGTGTCAGCCTGTGGACTGCAGAGTCTCAGGTTAGATTCTGGTGAAGGGCACGAGCCTGGGTTGCGGGCTCAGTCCCTTGTCAGAGTGTGTAGGAGGCAGCTGATAGATGATTCTCATCACTGATGTTTCTATCTCCCTCTACCTTCCTCTCTGAAATCAATAAAAATATATTTTAAAAAATAAATGTAAAATTGTCAAAACTATCAGCTACTGAAACAATAACTAATACAGAGGCTAAGATTCTACAAAGTGGAGACTTAAGAGGTGAACTGGTTTGTAATCACTTTTTACTGGTAGCGTGCGCCTATTCTGAATGCAGGATGAGAACCAGGGCTGCTGGTGGTGGACAAAGAAACTATCAGAATCTTGGTCATTTCATGAAGCTTGAGGGTCATCAAAGACAAGGCCAGTTTTCCCATCAAGATAATCTCAGTGCTTTGAAATTTGAGGGCAGAAGCTAAAAGGCTAAAAACCTCTGAAAAGCAGAGAGAGTTGTCATCAGGCTTATAGTGCTAATGAGAAAAGTAAAGTTTGATACCTACCAAGGTAAGAA
>NW_006283136.1:1834084-1835449 GCF_000327345.1 Myotis davidii
AGGAAGGGAGCGGGAGAAGCAGAGCACCTGCCTCTGAGGAAGGGCCAAAGGCTTCTGGAAAGGCCTACGTCGGGGTCCTCAAACTTTTTAAACGGGGGGCCAGTTCACTGTCCCTCAGACGGTTGGAGGGCCTGACTATAGTTTAAAAAAAAAAACTATGAACAAATTCCTATGCACACTGCACATATCTTATTTTGAAGTAAAAAACCAAAACGGGAACAAATACAATATTTGTTTTTGCATGTGGCCCGCAGCCCGTAATTTGAGGACCCCTGACCTAAACTAAAGCCATCATTGCCCTGAGTCCCTACACTTCAATTCCTCACCTACGGGAATGAAAAGAACCCCACTCTGAAATGTCTTAGAAAACTTCTATGGAAAATTAAGGCATTGGGCATCATCGCTAAATTCCCAGAGGTCCTAGGAGGGTGTCCCAGAAATAAGAAAACATAAGATTTAGAGGAGGGCAACTGAGTAACTGAAATAGATCATAATGAAGTCACTCTCCAGAGTAATCCTAGATTGCAAAAAAAATAGATGACAGAGGAATTGGGAAGTAACGTTAGCAAGAGACACTGAGATGATACTAAGTCAATTTGGTTTTAACATGTAAGAGTTCTTTTCTTAACCTTTTTTTTCAACCTGTATTAAAGGACATTGTCTGGACTGAAACTGGCAAAAGTGTTTCATGACTAGTGCTGTACCCATGAACAGCTCTTTCTACAATTAGTACTTTAGGAAAACACGCAGGCATGAATAAAATAGACTACAATAATGGGAAATGGACAATGCTGCAGCTTACAGTTTCTTAAGCACCTTAAGGATACAAACTCCATTGCTTTGAAATTTGAGGGCAGAAGCTAAAAGGCTAAAAACCTCTGAAAAGCAGAGAGAGTTGTCATCAGGCTTATAGTGCTAATGAGAAAAGTAAAGTTTGATACCTACCAAGGTAAGAAGGCCTATTAACACCAGGGTCTCAAAGCCCTAGAACAGGGGTCTGCAAACTACATTCTAAGGACCAAATCTGTATGTCACGTATTTTTGTGGGGCCTGTGAGCCAAGAATGGCTTCAAATAGTCTTTAGATTCCTTAGCTCACAAGTACGTAATCCACAAGGAATTGAACTCTTGGACCAGTAATTTGTGCAAGTTTTGGACCATCAAAACAAGGACGTAGTGTAGGAAGAAATTCCCTTCTTTTTTTTAATATATTTTATTGATTTCTCACAGAGAGGAAGGGAGAGAGATAGTTAGAAACATCGATGAGAGAGGAACATCGATCAGCTGCCTCCTGCACATCCCCCACTGGGGATGCGCCCGCAACCCAGGCACATGCCCCTGACCGGAATCGAACCCGGGACCCCCC
>NW_006283136.1:1836696-1838408 GCF_000327345.1 Myotis davidii
TTCTATCTATGAGTTTTTCTTTATTTTCTTGTTTTTTCATTAAATTGCACATATGACTGCTTATTTCACTTAGCATAATTCTCTCCAAGTTCATCCATGCTGTTGCAAAGGGTAAAATTTTACTGTTTCTTTTCTTCCTTCCTTTCTATCCTCACACGGGGAATTCTTTCTTTCTTTCTTTCTTTCTTTCTTTCTTTCTTTCTTTCTTTCTTTCTTTCTTTCTTTCTTTATTTATTTATTTATTTATTTATTTATGTTAATTCTCACCCAAGGATATTTTTTCCATTTATTATTATTTTTTTAGAGAGGAAGAAAGGGAGGGAGGGGGAGAGAGAAAGAAACATCCATATGAGAAAGACACATCAATTGGTTACCTCCCTCATACGCCCCGGACTTGGGCAGGGGGTGCGGGGGGTGGAACGAACCAGGTACGTGCCCTTGGCTGGAAATCGAGCTCACAATCCTTCAGTGTTTGTTCTGATACTCTAACCACTGGTAAACACTGGCCAGGGCTACAAACTCCTTTTAAAGGACACTTCCCCACAGACACATGAAACAAAGCACAAACATCTAAAGTTAACCAACACAAGATTCTGAAAGTAAATGGCAACTTAATGGTTAAAATTTGATCTATGGTGAAACACGCAGCAACCTCTAAAACCAGTCACCACCAAGTTGTAATTTATACAACTGTATTCTAAGCTTATTGAATTGAAAACTATGATCAAAAATCTCTAGATCTCAAGAATGATTGTCTGGCAAAACACCTTGTAAACAACAAAAACCATGTATTTTGATCCCTTCTATTGGCAAATGCTTATGAAACTTATACTTAAAGTTTTTATTTGTATAAAGCTAAAGTTACATGAATTTTTAAAAATATATTCTTATTGATTTCATCCCTTCTTAGTCTCTACCTGTATGAATTTAGGTGAGCTACTTAACTTTCATCACCTCACTTTCTTAATTTGTAAATGGAAATCATGTCAGCAGAGTTGCTATAAGAGTTTAGTAATGTACATAGAACACCTGGCATAGACCCTGAGTCAAAGAGAAGATAAGTGATAGTTTTTGCCTCCTGGCTACTCACCATATCCACTAGTCCACTTTCATTTCGTGCTTCATGCCCTCTTAATTACCCCCTGTGTGGCATAAATACATTGCAATTAACTTCTGTCTACTGATGAAGACTCCACTCACCTCTCCCCTGCCAGATGTGTCCATAGCTCCCTGTGTCACAAGAGATCTTGGCTCCAGAGGAAACCAGTTCTCAGAAATACTTCGTGGCTTCCTCTAATTCCTATACTGCGTCCACACATTTGGTTTGCATAAAGGCATGTAAAACACTAAAAAGAGATTAAAGACACCAGGGAGTTGAACCTCTACTGTATGTTGACCCATTACTTATTCCTGTGTAAAGATCTTAATAAACAATGATGACTTTAAAGTTGGAGTCTAATTTCTTTTTCCACAGAATATTTTGCCTAAGAAGGCAGTACTTGGAGCAACATGGGCCCTGAGTTCAACTGAGGGGACCCTGTTCTTTACAATTTACTTAGTTCACATTTCTCTTCAACTTGGCTTTTGGGCTCCCTCACACAGATTAATGATCACCTAAACCAGGAGTCCTCAAACTTTTTAAACGGGGGGCCAGTTCACTGTCCCTCAGACGGTTGGAGGGCCTGACTATAGTTTAAAAAAAAACACTAACA
>NW_006283136.1:1839663-1842163 GCF_000327345.1 Myotis davidii
CCGCAACCAAGGTACATGCCCTGACTGGAATTGAACCTGGGACCCCTGAGTCCGCAGGCCTACACTCTATCCACTGAGCCAAACCGGTTAGGGCTAAAATCATATGAATTTAATTGGTTTATTTTTAGAAGAATAAATTTTCCTTTGAGCCAATAAGAACAAGTCACACAACAAAAATAGATAAAAGGCATAATTACCTAAATTCCCCAGGCCTACACTCTATCCACTGAGCCAAACCGGTTAGGGCTAAAATCATATGAATTTAATTGGTTTATTTTTAGAAGAATAAATTTTCCTTTGAGCCAATAAGAACAAGTCACACAACAAAAATAGATAAAAGGCATAATTACCTAAGACTTATGTCTTTACAGAGGAAGAAATGGCAACTTTAATATTCATGATAATAAAAGCAGCCAAAAAGATGAGAGCTGAACTAAGAGGGTAGCCTGTAAGGACTGAATGAAGGGCAACCCTACCCTTTGACTTCTGGTTGAATTATGACAAGGGGAGCCCAGCAGGAAATCAGAGAGTACGATTGTGGTGTTTACCTCCCTGACTCCTGCGGGATCACCCCAGTCTGTGTCTGGCTGTGTCCCACAACTGGAAGTCCTAACTCCTGTGGGCAGTGCTCCCCACACAGCCTCTCTTTCCAGATTTTGGTATCTGCTTCCTCCTCTCTACTCCTCTGTTCTAGAAGTGGTAACAGCTCTCTGGCATTCCTACACAGAACCATCTTGTGCTGTCCCTACACTATGCCCAGGCCTTTGTAAATATCAAATTATCTAGTTTAGCTGAGCCCTCCATTTCTTACCAGGCGCCTGACTGATACTGTTAGCTAGATGACTAAGCATACCCAATATTAAAAGTCATGGAAATGCCCCATTTTTTGAAAGGTAACTGAATAGTACCCTTAAAATGGGTACATTTAGCCCTGACCAGTTTGGCTCAGTGGATAGAGCGTCAGCCTGCGGACTGAAAGGTCCCAGGTTTGATTCCGGTCAAGGGTATGTACCTTCGTTTTGGGCACATCCCCAGTAGGGGGTGTGCAGGAGGCAGCTGATCGATGTTTCTAACTCTCTCTCCCTCTCCCTTCCTCTCTGTAAAAAATCAATAAAACATATTGTTGAAAGTATTACATATGTCCTCTTCCCTCCCCCCCCATTAACTCCCTCCAGCCACCCCCACCTTCCAACATGGGTACATTTTTATTGTGTTAATTATACCTCAATACAATTAATTAAAATTTATAAAAATCTTCACCCAAGGCTATTTTTTATGTATTTATTTTTTTGTTTTTAGACAGAGAAACATCGTTTGGCTGCCTCCCGTATAGGTCCTGTCAGGGATTAAAACCACAACTTTTGGGTGTACAGGATGATGCTCACACCAACTGAGCCACTTGGCCAGGTCTCAATGAAGTTGATTTCAGAGAGGAAGGGAGAAGAAGAGAGAGATAGAAACATCAATGATGAGAGAGAATCATTGATCACCTGCCTCCTGCATGCCCCCTACTGGGGATCCGCAACCCAGGCATGTGCCCCAACCAGGAATTGAACCATGACATCCTGGTTTATAGGTTGATGCTCAAACACTGAACCACACCGACTGAGCAATAAAGTTGATTCTTTTAAAATTTGTCCTTGAGAAGTCAGTTGGGATAAAGACAGATAAATGTCTATAGGAATTAACAATTTTGAAGTCTTAGATGACCCCAGTAAAAGTGGATTGGGTACAGTATGAGCAGAAATCAGACTGGAGTGGGTTCTGAAGTTTGAGTGGAAGGGAAGAAATGGAGATGGTTGTACAGACAACAGTGTAGAGAAGTTTGGTTCTGAAAGAAGGTAGAGAGATTAGGGTGTAGCTATTGTGGGAAGGGGAGAACACTTGGGCATATTTAAATGTCAGAGGGAGGGAGTTGAAGGACTGGGTGAAAAGGTGAAGGGACTAAGAAGTACAAATTGGAATTTACAAAATAGTCATGGGAATGTAGAGGACAGCATAAAGAATCTACTCAGTGATATTGTAATAGCTATGCATTGTGACAGGTGGGTACTGGGAATATCGGAGGGAACACTTTGTAAAGTATATGATTATCTGACTACCATGCTGTACACCTATAACTAATACAAAATAATATTGAATGTAAACTGTACTTGAAATTTTTTTTAAAAGTGTCAATAGAGAGTGTCCAGTTGAGAAGGAACATTTTCCTATACACACCTAGGCAAAAAAAGGGATAAGTCCTGCATAAGAGGAGATGGCTTTTTAAAAAATATATGTTTTTATTTATTTTAGAGGGGAAGAGAGATGGACAAAGAGATAGAAACCTCAATGATCGGCTGCCTCTTGCATGCCCCATATTGGGGATTGAGCTCACAACCCTGGGTATGTGCCCTGACCAGGAATCAAGTGGTGACTTCCTGGTTCATGGGTTGATGCTCAACCACTGAGCAACACTGAGCAGGCGAGGTAGCTTTTTTTTTTGTTGTGCGAGGGAAAG
>NW_006283136.1:1842180-1857951 GCF_000327345.1 Myotis davidii
AGTGAAAGAGAACAGGATGAATGAAATTTAAAGTTTTGTTAGGTTTATGCCCACAGGTCAATGTAGTTCTTGCTTGATGACTCCAATTTTCCTATTCTTAGTTGAGAGTGAGTAGGGAGGGTGTCTGTATAAGATTTGAGGAGAGAAAAACATTGTAGGGACTCTTCCATCACCTTGTTAACCAAAATATACAGGCCAAAGTGAGAGGGAACAAGCATTTATTTGAGATCACAAGGAGTAGCTATTCAGGACGCACTGATTCAGGCAGTAACCCCAAAAGAGTTCCAATGAGGAGACAAAGACAGTGAGTATTTATGAGAAAGGGAAGGGGAACAATTACATCAATAGAAGAAAGGTATTTCTATAGGTGCAGATAAGCTAACACAGTGACACTAATTTTAAACGTTTTTAATTTTCAATGTGGCAGTCATAGTATTTGCTTTCTTATTATCTTTGCAAATAGTTCTTTGGGACACATGCTGCTTTAGTCCAAAGGTCATTTTGCCCTGCTTTAACACTGCAAAGATCTGAGGCATGAGACCTGCAAGGCAGATCCCCTGGGATGCAGCTCCGACTCCATTTTAAAGTGGCTCTATTTATATATTTACTTATTTTACAGCCTATTGGATTCCCTTGGCATAACCTGCCTCTTATTCCAGCTACTGCTACAGCAGTAACTTTTCACAGAACCAGCTCTTGGTTTAATTGGTTTTCTGTATTGTTTTTTTGGTCTCTATGTCATTTATTTCTGCTCTAATCTTTATTATCTCCTTCCTTCATAACCTGCCTCTTATTCCAGCTACTGCTACAGCAGCCAGTTCTGCCTGGACTCTGGACAGCCTCATGTGGCTGCTACCACATAGCACTGACCTCAAGCCTGCGCCAGGTGTCAGGACTGGGATTTGATGTTACCCTACTTACAAGTTCAGAAGTTAGCCTATTACTGTTTCATGGATACCGGTTAATAGGAGAGTCCTGAGATTCCTGGGTCAGAAAAAAAGGAACCTTATCATTCATGGCACAATACGCAGCATGAGTATCATTTTTGTGTCAGTGCTTGCCAAGGTGAAGAGACAAGAGAACTTGTTCTTGAACATCTATGAGAATCTTCTTGGGAGACTATTAGAGGAGGCTGAGATCCTGTGTGAACAAGTGACCTATTGGCACAATTTTGTGTAAGTGCTAATGTGACCTCATTTGCACCTACAGGTGATAAGGCCCGGAGCATTCAGGTTGTACTCCCATGGCGAGGCATTCCTACAGATAGTGTAAGGTGAGGTGGCAAGACTAGGTTCTAAAATCAGGTAGATGTAGGTTCAAATTTTGCTCCTAGCTGTGTAGTCCTAACCTCTCTGAGTGTTTCCTCAACTAAAACAGACCCCCAAAAATCTTCCTCACAGAGTTTTTGAGACAATGAAATGATACAGCATGTGTGGCAGGACAAGTTTTTGAAGTAGTAACCATGCGTTTACCCTGTCCTGGCATTATTTGGTCCATCCCATATTCAGTCAGCTGGGCTATTTGACATTTATTCCTTCGGAGAAGGTTCACCTAAGGAAAGGCAGAGGAGAAGAGGAAGAAGCAGCAGCAGCTAGTTCTAGGCTTCTGAGTTGGGAAACCTAGCTCCAGAGAGAACTTACAACACAAGAATAATAGAGTTCGTCCTGACCAGTTTGGCTCAGTAGATAGAGCATCGACCTGCGAACTCTGAGGGTCCCAGGCTTAATTCCAGTCAAGGGCATATACTTTGGTTGCGGCACATACCCAGTGGTGGGTGTGCAGGAGGCAGCTGATTGATGTTTCTCTCTCATTGATGTTTCTAACTCTCTATCTCTCCCCCTTCCTCTCTGTAAAAAAAATCAATAAAATATATTTTAAAAAAATAATAATAGAGTTGTAAGACAATCTGATGTTGAGTGAAGGGGATTAGAATATGTCACCTCCAAATAGACCATGTGGTATAAAGTCTTTTTTTTTAAAGGTTATTTTAAATGGAATACATTTGAGATTCAACAGATGCAGAAAAATAGCCTTCTCGAAGCTTCCCTTACATTACTAAAAAACAACAACAACTAAGAAATAAATTCCTCTTCAGGGTCTATCTACTCCCAGGAGGGAGAACACAAATCAAGCTTACCTCAAATTCCTTCGCCAGGGAATTTTATGGAACAGAAGGAGACAGAGAGACCACTCATACCTGTGCAAACATTATTACAACTTTCTTGTCTATTTGTTCTCCTGAAAACACCCAACACTTTTATATTTTGTAAATGTCATTTATCTTCCTGTAAATGCCTTTCCGTCCCTTCCCCTTCACCTATTAACATCTTAATAGGTGTATATGCCTCAAATTCTAACCCTTCTTCAGTTACTTCTCATTGAATTCTCCTGCATGTGTATGCATGGCACATATAAACTCTTTTTTTCTCCTATTAATCTGTATTTCATCAGTTTAGTTTTCATGGCCACAACAACTGAACGAGGAGGGAGGAGAAAAAAGTATTTTTCCTCCCCTACATGAGAAGGACAGGCTTCCCTGACCTCAAACAAAATGAAGAATCTATAGGCTGGTAGAGGAGGGGAAGCATTACAAATTCCAGTGTAATACATATATGTCCCTAGAGAGGGAGACCCTGTGCCCGGACCCCTGCCTGTCTCTGAAAGATCTAAGACAACATGGGAACAGAGCAGACGACCTTCAACAACCTTAGAGCTTCCCTTGCCCCACTGTGGGCTGGGGGCGGTAGAACATTTTCTGTATGCTCAATGGTGACACAGACATGTAGCCCAGAGGGCTTTTGGACCCAAAGAAATCCTGCAGATGGTGCTGGGGGGGCCACTAAGCACCAGATAGACTGTGCTGGTGTGAACAGATAACCGCCAAGGATCACATGCATTCCCTAGGGAGCCTAATGCAAGACCCCCTAGAACTTAGGCACAACTCAGGTAAAGCATGAGGAAGCCAATTTAACTGAAACTAAATTTTGCCACCCCAGATATCAGGGGCTCGCAGTAGAAATTCAATTGAATGAAGGAAGGGTAAAGCTACTGGACAAGTTCTTCTGGTTCAAGATTAGTATCACCTGTTTGTAGAGATCATCCAGGATGTTTTAGACTTCAGAGGTCGCCCATATTGCTTGAGGACATAGTCTAACCCTAGACTAGGATTAGAGCCAACTCATCCGACACAAAGGCCGCGATCTGGCTGGAGATGGGCTGTGTGCTGCTGACGTGACCCCTCAAAAGCCTGCTGATTTCTGAAATGCCAGTAGACAGTGATGAGACCAAGCATGAAAGAGTCCTACAGAAAGATTAAATTCCCTGGACCCGTGCTTGGCAAACTGCGGCTCGCGAGCCACACGCGGCTCTTTGACCCCTTGAGTGTGGCTCTTCCTAAGTCTTAGGAGTACCCTAATTAAGTTATTAACAATGTACCTACCTATATAGTTTAAGTTTAAAAATTTTGGCTCTCAAAAGAAATTTCAATCGTTGTACTGTTGATATTTGGCTCTGTTGACTAATGAGTTTGCCGACCACTGCCCTAGACAGATACAGGATGACTGATAAAAGAGGGTGAAATGCCCTGGCCAGAGTGCCTCAGTTGTTTGAGCATCGTCCTGTGCACTGAAAGGTTGCAGGTTCAATTCCCAGTCAGGGCACATGCCCAGGTTGTGGGTTTGATCCCCGGTCGGTTGGGACGTGTGCAGGAGGCAACCAACTGATGTTTCTTTCCAACATCGATGTTTCTCTCTCTTCCTCTCCCTTCCTCTCTCTCTCTCTCTAAAAAAAAATGGAGGGGGGGCGTGAAGCACCCTTGTTAGAATTTGTATTCATGATTAAATTTTCTAAATCAGAGATGAATAAAGTCATTGTTATAGATGAATTGTATGCCCCCCCAAAGATATGTTGAAACACTATCCCCATACCTCAGAATGTGACCTCATTTGGAAATAGGATCATTGCAGATATAATCATTAACATGAGGTCATATTGGATTATGATGGGCCCCTAATCCAATATGACTGATGTCCTTATAAGAAAACGTCCATGTGAGAATACAGACACACAAGAAGAATGCAATATAATGACAGAAGCAAAGAGACCCGAGTTATATAGCTGTAGGCGAAGGAATGCCTACAAAGATTGCTGATAACACCAGAAGCTAAGAGTAAGGCATGGACTAGATTCTTCCCTAGATTCTTCCCAACATCCTGATGACTACTTGATTTTGGACTTCTAGTCTCCAGAACTCTGAGAGAATACAGTTCTGTTGTTTTAAGCCATGCAGTTTTTGGTAATTTCTTGTGGCAGCCACAGAAAACTAAGAAGTCATTATAATGCCTTTGTCCTAGGGTGGATTTTTTAAAAATGGAGCCTCTTTTTGGGAACGGCAGAATAATTTCAATGGCACTAGCCTCAGTTGCCAAAGTAGAGAAGCCCTCAAAACCCTTCCAACGCTGGCACACCTCTTAATCTGTTGTAAAAATGGGGGCCTAGGTATGTGGGGAGAAACCAAGTTTTGGAGGATGAGTTATTCTCCACAGCACTGTCCAGCTCCCAGTGGCCAGGGGAGAAATTATTTAATTATTTAGGACCTTAATATTGCTGCTAAGACTGTAGGGAAGTGCAGGCATTTTATTGCTACTACTACTTTGTGGTAAAAATGGACAACTACATTCACAAAGAGAACTTACCACTAATAATGCAAAAGCTAAGTCAGGCCTTAGGGAAAACACTGTCTGAGAGCCAGAAAACGACCAGAGAGTCCCTACAATACCTAATTGTGTTGGTATACATTCTCCCTCTTAGGTAGCTACCCAAGGCCCCAGAACGCCTATATTGTTTGAGAGAAAAAAAAAAGATGGCAGATGACACGGCTGAATCCTGCTGCCTTTAAACCAAATCAGTGCCGCTACCCTTCCTTCTAGCTAAGTGGTTCTCAACCTGTGGGTCGCGACCCCTTTGGCGGTCCAACGACCCTTTCACAGGGGTCGCCTAAGATCATCCTGCATATCAATATTTACATTATGATTCATAACAGTAGCAACATTACAGTTATGAAGTAGCAACGAAAATAATTTTATGGTTGGGTCACAACATGAGGAACTGTATTTAAAGGGCCAGAAGGTTGAGAACCACTGTTCTAGCTGTATGAGACCAGTCTGAGGAAGGCCACATCTCTGGGAAGTAGAGGAAATGGAACCAATATTCCAGTAGGAAGACTCTTCAGGGGATACCAAAGAGGTATCATCCACATGGATGCAGGCGAGCTTATTGCCCTGGAGCTAGGCTTACCAAGAACCCCATGAGCCCAGAGTGAATGTGGCATTAGTTAACTATTACTGCATCACCAATTACTCCAAAAATTAATGACAAACATTTATCATCTCACATAGTTTTTGTGGGTCAGGAATTCTGGAGTGGCTTAGATGGGTGGTTCTAGGTAGAGCTCTTACCAGGTTATAGACAAGATGTCATCTGAAGGCTTGACTGGGACTGGCAAGTCAGTGCTGGCTGTTGGCAGGAGGCCTCCGTTCCTTGCCATGTGGGTCTCTCTACAGAGCTGCTTAAGTGTCCTCATGACATAGCAGCTGGTTTTCTCCAGAGCAAGTGATCCAAGAAGGAGCAAGGTAGCATCTGAGATACCTTTTATGACCTCATTTTGGAAGTCTCATGCTGTCACTTCTGTCACAGTCTTTTCATTAGAAACAAGCCATACAGTCTGGTCTATATCGAAGAGGAGAAGAATTAGGTGTCAGTTTTGGAAGGAAATATGGCAAAGAATTTGAAGATTTTTAAAATTCATCACATAATATCATGAACACAATCCTGAGCTGCTTTGTAAGAGTTACTGTCCTGTAAAATCTAATTTAAGATAAATACCCAGGTCCCATAATCATGAAGGTCAGGGACTTTTGGATGAGAAGTAATTTTCTTTGCAATTATGCCCTAAAATATAAACATGACCAATGAGCAAAAATGCAGAAATTTGCTGGGGGTTTCTGGGAGAGTTTTTCCCCCCTTCCCTTTTTTTCTTGACTCAAACAAGGTTGTGATGGCTGGAGCTGCGAAAGCTATCTTGAAAGTATGAGTAAAAGGCCAAGTCCTGACTTCATTGAACCAGTACCAGCCTGCCTACCCTAGACATCTTGTTATGTATGAGAAACAACTATTACTTAAACCACTGGTATTCAAGCTTTCTGTTACTGACAGCCCAAAGCATTCCTAACAAATGTCAATGACATAGTAGGAAAGAGGAAAAACAAAAGGAGCCAATACTTAGCTTTTGAATTTAAAACCTAGCTGCCGAGCTGGGCCACTGTGGCTCAGTGGTTCAGCATCAACCCATGAACCAGGTGGTCATGGTTCGATTCCCGGTCAGGGCAAATGCTCGGGTTGTGGGCGCGATCCTCAGTGTGGGGTGTGCAGGAGGCAGCCGATCAATGATTCTCTCTCACCATTGATGTACCTATCTCTCTCCTTCTCCCTTCCTCTCTCTGAAATCAATAAAAACAAATTTAGAAAAAGAAAGAAAGAAAAAGCCCCTAGGCCTCAGGGTGGTAAAAAAAAAATAAGCTCAGGGTATGGACAATAGATTTAGAAGGCTAATTGGTGACTAGTATGCAGGCTACCCCAGACTACATAAAAATTCCCTGGTCTGGAAATGATAATAGTTAAATTGAGTTGTAGAAAAATAAAATTACATTTCTTATTATATGTGTTTGTGCACTAAGATTTATACTTACTATATGGTAGCTCTCATTTGACTGAAAATGTTATTCCTTTCTTACCCTTTACTGTCTTACTATCACTCTAAACCAGCAATTTTCAACCAGTGTGCTCCAAGAATTTTTAAAACAAGCAATACCTGACTATTTAGTCAGGGACACTTACCTCTTTTCCCTTAGATTGTCAAATTTAAAAAAATGACAACAGCCAACACATCAATAGCCATCTGGTATAAATGCCTTGCCTTCAACCATAAATATATAGGTTATATAATAGAGTTGAATGTTATTGGTCATGTCACATAATAAGGTTGTGTCTGATTGGTTAATTCTTGCTATCAAAAATTATTATATACATGTATAGGCAACTGATTCTTTTTTTTTTGTAGCAAATTTATTTATCCATTAAACAAAATTTGATTGATTTCTTTCTCTGTTTCTTCTCCTTCTCATTACAGCAATACCTTTAACATTTCTTGTAATGCTGGCTAGGTGGTGATATACTCCTTTAGCTGTTTTTTGTCTGAAAAGGTCTTTATTTGACCATTTATTTTGAATGATACTCTTGCTGGATATAGTAATCTTGGTTTCAGATCCTTGCTTTCCATTACCTTGAGTACTTCATGCCATTCTCTTATGGCCTGTAAGTTTCTGATGAGAAATCAGGTGTCAGCCTTATGGGAACTCCTTTGTAGGTAACAGTTTTCTTTTCTCTTGCTGCCTTTAAGATTCTCTCTTTGTCTTTAATTTTTGGCATTTTAATTATGATGTGTCTAGCCCTGTTTGGGTTCTTCTTGTTTGGGGTTCTCTGTGCCTCTGAACTTGTGTAACTTTTTCCTTTGCCAGGTTAGAGAAGTTTTTTGCCATGATTTCTTCAAACACCTCTTTGCCTTTCTCCCTTTCTGCCTCTTCTGGCACACCTGCTATTCTAATATTGTTACATTTCACATTGTCCCACACCTCCCTTAAGCTGTCCTCCTGTTTTTTTTCTCTGGTTTTCTGATTGAGTGATATTTTCAACTCTATTTTCTAATTCACTTATTTGACCCTCAGATTCCCCTAATCTGCTGTGTAATCCTTTTAATGTGTTCTTCATTTGTACTGTGTCTTTCTTTATCTCGTAGTTACTATATCTTTTTTTTCATGCTCTTGAGCATCTTTACCATCATTATTCTGAACTCTGTTTCAGATAAATTTCTTATCTCTGCTTCATTTATTCTTCTGGAAAATTCTCTAGTTCTTTCATTTGGGGGTTGTTTCTTTGTCTCCTAATTTTGGCTGCCTGTTTGGGTTTGTGACTATATATTAGGTAGATCCACTACACTTCTCAATCTCTAGGCAGGACAGTGTTAAAGGCTGTTTCTGATTAATTAGATCAGGCAAATACTCATAGCCTCCAGAAACCCCCTCTGCCTACAGACTAATAGGATTCTGACTTTAATTGCCCCCAGGCAATCATCATGTGGTGAGAGTTTTTTTTTCAACAGGGTGGGGCAGTTGCTACTGTCTGGAGGCTAATTGTTATTTTTAGTCTCTTAAGTGGCCTTAGAGCAAGGTGTTTTCCAACAGGGTGGGTCAACTGTCTTCCCCAC
This sequence comes from Myotis davidii, assembly GCF_000327345.1. Classification (NCBI taxonomy): domain Eukaryota; kingdom Metazoa; phylum Chordata; class Mammalia; order Chiroptera; family Vespertilionidae; genus Myotis; species Myotis davidii. The sequence continues at coordinate 1,850,501 of NW_006283136.1, forward strand.
AGGCAAGGCAGATGTCTATGTGGGAAAGATATCCTCTGCTGTGTGAGGGAATGACTCAGCCCAGGAAACTTAGAGTGTCTGCCTTCTGAGCTCTATCCCCAAAGTCTCCAGTCCTGGCTTCTGCTCACACAGCTCCAGTCCATTCTGCTCTACCTCTGCCAGAGCACAAGGTGAGTGGCTCCACAGGGAATTTTGTGCATTGGCCCTTTAAGAGAGTGCCTGAATTTCCATCTGTCTCTCCCTGGCAGATAGCACCCCACTACTTTTCACAGCCAGATGTTATGTGGGTTTTGGTGCTCAATTTTGGTGCTCTCTGCTGGGGGGTCTAGCTTGGGAATTAGATCCCATAGTTCTCAATGGCAACCCCCCACAGCTGAGATATTGCTCTGGACTTTAGTTGTTGTCTGTGAGTGGCCAGCCAGCCCTTTGATGCCTGTGCCCTTCCTACCAGTCTCTATGCGGTCTTCACTTTCAGTCCTTGGGTGTCAGGGTTCTCTCCTGTGAGTTTTCTGTTGATTATTCAGGAAGTTTTTCTGTAATTTAGTTATAAGACCAGTTTGTTCCTGGGAGCATGTCCATGCACATTCACTTATTCTGCTGCCATTTTTAATCTCTCAGCACCTGATCCTTTAAAAAGTTACTTTGGGCCAAAGCCGGTTTGGCTCAGTGGATAGAGCGTTGGCCTGTGGACTGGAAGGTCCCAGGTTCGATTCTGGTCAACGGCATGTACCTGGGTTGCGGGCACATCCCCAGTGGGAGATGTGCAGGAGGCGGCTGATCGATGTTTCTCTCCCATCGATGTTTCTAACTCTTTATTTCTCTCTCCCTTCCTCTCTGTAGAAAATCAATAAAAATATATTTAAAAAAAATAAAAAGTTACTTTGGAATAAAAAGGATAGGTAATTCCTATTATTATTAGTAAATCTACCGAAATTATGCCTATTTTTTGCCAGATCAGCAAAAAATGTATTTTGGGGTGTGCCACAATATTTGAGTAATTAGTATACTGTATGTGTGCTATGAGATGAAAAAAGGTTGAAAAGTGCTACTCTAAACTGTACTCAGGGTCATTCTCTGAAAATTCACTGTTATTTTAGACTTTTTTGAGAGAAGCCACAATTCCTTCTCTTCCTACACTTGAAAACTTGAGGTTGTCCTTCATTTTCCTTCTTCATCTCTTATGCCTGATGTGTTATTTCTTGACTTATTTTCTTTTCTCTTTGTCTTTCCCTCTCAACTCCTTCTCCCTCTCTGCCACTCTCCTCCCTCCCCCTTTCTCTATTTGCCTCACTCCTTTTCTCTCCCTCTCCTCTCTCCACCTCCCTCCCTCTTTCATTCTTTTTGTTTGTTTTGAACAAAATATTTAATTTTATGTTTTTCCATCACCCCCATTAATAGTCTCATCTGAAAGTTGTAACATTTTGCTATTCTTATTTAAACATTTAATAAATCTATAATTATGCCCTGGCTGGTTTGCTCAGTAGTTAGAACCAAAGACCGAAGGGTCAGTGAATTAGATTCCTGGTCAAGGGAATGTACCTGGGTTGCAGGTTCCCTGGTCAAGTGCATAATACCTGGAAGTGCAGTGATAATTGCATCTAGTTAGGGGTGTGTGTGGGAGGCAACCAATTGATGTGTCTGTCTCACATTGATGTTTCTCTCTCTCTCCCTTCCTCCTTCCTCCTTTCACTCTCTTTAGAAAGCAATGGGAAAAATATCCTCAGGTTAGGATTACAAAAAATAAATAAATAAATAAATAAATAAATAAACAAACAAACTACCTATAATTTATTTTTGTATATTATATGGGGGTTTGGATCCACTTTTATTTGGTTCAAGTGTCACAGATCCATTATTCCATCTTTTCCTTCAATTATTTGTAAAGTCACTGCTGTCATAGTGTCCATATATGTTTGTGTCTGTTTCTGGACTCTCTATTCTATACTCTGTCTATGCTCCACAAATGCCACACAGTCTTACTCTACCTGTATAATAATTCTTGATATCTAGTAGGGCAAAATTCCATCTCATTCTACTTCAAAGGTGTCTTGACTATTGTTTATCCTTTTTTTTGTTCCTGAATTTAAAAATCACCTTATTGCATGGCCAGTGTGGCTCAGTGGTTGAGCATTGACCCACACACCAGGAGGTCACTGTTTGATGCCAGAATCCTTACTTTTTTACAAGATTAATCTAAAAATCACACCACTGTAGAACTAAAATACAGAAAAGCTTCCTGCGTAATCAACGGAAGACTCGCTGGAAAGAACCCTGATACCTGAGCACTGAAAGTAAGGACTGCACATAGACACTGAGGATGGGTGGAGGCGCAACACTGGTAGGACGGGCACCCACAGACAGCAACTGAAGTTCCGGAGATATCTCAGCTGTGGGGGGTTGCCACTGAGAACTCTGAACTCTAATACCCAAACTGGGGCCCCCAGCAGAGAGTACCAGAACTGAGAAGGATACCCACATAATATCTGGCTGTGAAAAGCAGTGGGGTTGCTGCCTGCCAGGGAGAGACAGCTGGAATTTCAGGCACTCTCTTAAAGAGCCAATGCACAAAATTTCCTGTGGAGCCACCCACCTTGTGCTCTGGCAGAGGGAGGGCAGAGTGGACTAGAGCTGTGTGATCAGAAGATAGGATTGGAGACTCAGGGGTTAGAGCTCAGAAGGCAGACACCCCTGGTTTCCTGTGTTGAGTCGTCCATCACCCAGCAAAGGACATATTTCTCCCACAGACATTTGCCTTGCCTGGGGAAGACAGTTGACCCACCCTATTGGAAAACAGCATGCCCTGAGGCCAGTTAAGAGACTAAAAATAACAATTAGCCTCCAGGCCAGTGGTTCTCAACCTTGGATGCACATTAGAATCACCTGGGAATCTGTTTAAAATCCTGATTTCTGGGCTTTATCCTCCAGAAATTCTGTTTCTTTGTTATGGGGTAGGGCCACAACATTAGTAACAAAGAAACAGAATTTCCGGAGGATGAGGCCCAAAAATCAGGATTTTAAAAAGATTCCCTGCTCTAATCGGTTTGGCTCAGTGGATAGAGTGTCAGCCTGCGGACACAAGGGTCCCAGGTTCAATTCCGGTCAAGGGCATGTACCTTGGTTGCGGGCATATCCCCAGTGGGGAGTGTGCAGGAGGCAGCTGATTGATGTTTCTCTCTCATCGATGTTTCTAACTCTCTATCCCTCTTCCTTCCTCTCTGTAAAAAATCAATAAAATATATTTTAAAAAAAAGAAAAAGAAAAAGAAAATAAGCCTTATTTTTAAAAAAAAGATTCCCAGGTGATTCTAATGTGTAGCCAAGGTTGAGAACCACTGCTCCAGGCAGTAGCAACTGCCGCACCCTGCTGAAAAGAATTCTCACCACAACTGAGGACAATTTCCTGGGGAAATTCAAGAGGAATCCTATCTGTCTGTAGGCAGAGACAGTCTCTGAAGGCATTGAGTCTTTGCCTGACCTAATTAGTTAGAAACAGCATTTGACACTGTCCTACACTAGTGATTAAGAGGTGTAGAGGATCTACCTAATGTATAGTCACAAACCCAAACAGGCAGCCAAAATGAGGAGACAAAGAAACAACCCCCAAATGAAAGAACTAGAACATTTCCAGAAGAGATAAAGGAAGCAGAGATAAAAAATTTATCTGAAACAGAGTTCAGAGTCATGATGGTAAAGATGTTCAACATCATGAAAAAAGATATTGTTACTATAAAAACAGAAATAAATAATGACATAGCACAAATAAAAAATACATTGAAGGATTACACAGCAGATTAGGGGAAGTTAAGGATTGAATCAGTGAATTAGAAGACAGGGTTGAAGAAATCACTCAATCACAGAATCAAAAAGAAAAACACAATTAAAAAACAAGAGGACAGCTTACGGGAGCTGTGGCATAAAATGGGGAAGGGAACCAGGGTATGTCCCCCCCAAAAGTGGATCTAGAGAGTCACCCTTGCAACTCCCCTGACAACTCCCTTCCCGTCACTTGCAGCTTTGAAAAGTGATCTCCAATACTGGTTGTGAGAAATCAGACCAAATATTTTGGGGCTTGAGCATCAGAAATCTGCATGACAATAAATAAGTTCGTATCAATAATAACCTTAAATGTAAATGTTTTAAATGCTCCTAACAAATGATATTGAGTAGCTGAATGGATACAAACACATGAACCAATCATATGCCGTCTATAAGAGACCCACCTCAGAACAAAAGACACACATAGGATGAGAGTGAAGGGATGGAAAAAAAATTTTTTTTCATGCAAATTGAAAAGAAAAAAAAGCTGGAATAGCAATACTCATATCTGACAAAATAGACTTTAAAACGAAGGCCATCAGAAGAGACAATAAAAGTCACTACATAACACTAAAGGTATCAATCAAACAATAAGATATAACCCTGGTAAACATATATGTACACAATACAGGAGCACCTGAATATATAAAAAACTTCTAGAGGATTTTAATGGAGAGATCGACAACAATACAGTCAGAGTAGGGAACTTTAACACCCCCCAAGTGCCCATCAGTAAATGAGTGGACAAAAAAATCATGGTACATTTATACCATGGAATACTATGCAGCAGTTAAAAAGATGCATCTCTTACCCTTTGAGACAGCATGGAGGGACCTGGAGAGTATCACGCTAAATAAAATAAGCCAGTCAGAGACAGATGAAGGCCTGGGGCAGAGGTGGAGGGGGGGGGGCAGGCTGGAAGGGGTCAATGGGGGGAAAACGGGAACATATGTAATACTTTCAACAATAAATAACTATAAAAAAATTAAATTCCTGGGTAAAAATAAATAAATAAAAATCTGTATTTTTGAATTTTAAGACCTTGGAAATAAGCATACAGATCTCATTATTTGCCTCTCCATTTAATGGAGGTGCAGTGATAATTACATCTAGTTATTGTAGTCAATGGGATCATATCATTTATTTGGAGCCTGATTTTGCATGTTTGGTTATATTGACACAGCCTTTCGGATTAAGGCCTTAGGAAGGAAGAGATCACATTGTTTCTTGCTCTGGTTTCCCCCCTTTTTGCACCTATGTGTCAATGTTAACCAAACAGCTCCCCAAATCCATGACTGGTCCCTGTGATTGGTCCCTGTGATTCCTAAACCCACTTAGGGAACTGCAGCAACCTGAAAGGTGGTGCCAGAATCAATCTTTGCACTGGCAATGCTCTTGATTAGGAATCTGCTTTATTTTTTGAATTTTTATTGTTTTCAGAGAGGAAGAGACAGAAACATCAATGAGGAGAGAGAATCATTGATCAGCTGCCTCCTGCACGCCCCCACTGGAGACCAAGCCCACAACTCGGGTATGTGCCCTTGACCAGAATTGAACCCAGGACCCTTCAGTCCACAGGCCGAAACTCTATCGACTGAGCCAAACCGCTAGGGCAGGAATCTGCTTTCTTATACACCAGTCGTATCTTCCTGAAACGACGTAACCTCATAGTTACCTTGACTTTGCTATCTCTTTGTTCACCCCGATAACATATTTACAGACTCTTAGGATGGGTCAATTCTCCAAATGACTCATCCCATCTTTTCATGGACCATTTCACAGGTAGATGCCAAATATATAGGTGGGGTTGGGAGGTGGGAAGCTAGAACTGAGTCTCTTTAACTTTATTCTCAAGGTGGGAGATCATCAGATTTGAGTGTACTCCTATAACTTTTTAAAAAAATATTAAGGTCTGGCCAGGTGGCTCAGTTGGTTGAAGCATTGTCCCATACACCAAAAGATTGTGGGTTCGATCCCCAGTTGGGATGTGCACGTTTCTCTCACACATCAATGTTTTCCTTCTCTCTCTTCCTCTCCCTCTAAAAAAAATCAATAAAGCTGGCCAGTGTGGCTCAGTGGTTGAGTGTTGACCTATGAACCAGGAGGTCATGGTTCTAATCCTTGTCAGGGCACATGTCTGGATTGTTGGCTGGATCCCCAGTAGGGGGCAGCAGGAGGCAACCAACCAATGATTCTCTGTCATCATTGATGTTTCTCTCTCTTTTCCTTCCTCTCTGAAATCAAGAAAAAATATTTTAAAAATCAATAAAGACATATCCTAGGTAAGGATTTTTAAAATATTTAAAATTATGTAACTAAAGTACTAATATTGTCTTTGTTTAAAAATAAAAGATAGCCCTAGTCAGTTTGGCTCAGTGGATAGGGTGTTGGCCTGTGGACTGAAGGGTCCTGGGTTCAGTTCCGGACAAGGGCACTTACCTTGGTTGCAGGCTCAATCCCCATCCCCTGTGGAAGGCAACCAATGGATGTGTTTTCTCACACATGTGTGTTTCTCTCTGTGTGTCTTTTCCTCTCCCTTCCACTCTCTCTAAAAATCAGTGGAAAAATATCCTCCGGTGAGAATTAACAAATTAAACACATAAATACGTAGGATAAGAACCCCCGCAAAATCCCCTTTCACCACCCGTCTATTGCCTTCCTCTCTAGGCGAAACCATTATCGTTTTGAGGACACCTTGCCAGTACCCTTTCTATACATTTTTTTCCTCTTCTGCATATACATACACACATTTTTATTTTTATTTTTTACAAAAATGACACCTCTTCGCTTTGTAGGTGAGGAAACTACGTGAAACCTGGAGGGGAGACATATTGACAAATTTACTGAAGGAAAGTGGACTGGACAATAGTTCATTAGACTCTACCATGTGTCAGACTCTGCACCCAGTGCTTTATTGGCGCGAAGGGTTCTGGTATTTTACTTCTGTTGGATGGGTCCCCGCACTAGGTTAGCTATGCAATTAGTTTAGAGGGTGGGAAGCACGGCGAAAGTCGCTTCGGTGCGATGATGTAGAATTTGTATTTTGATGGGAGCTACAGGAGACTTAGCAGAAGGCTATGGAGCTGCAAAAGAAGAAAAAGAATGTCTTGGGCAGTTGGGTCTGCCAATAAGGCTTGTGAAACTGAAACGCGAAAAGCCTACTACCTGCCAAGCCCGAACATTCCTTCGGAAACCAGAAACCAATACTGGGTCTAGGAGAACGGCCTGGGAGCTTAGAGAGCAAGGCACCAGAGGCTGCAGAGGGGATCGCGGCCGCAGGCAGCAACGGAACAGCGAACCCGCGGAGCAGAGACCACGCTCGTACGCGCCTGCGAGTGCGAATGTGTATGTCTGTGTTGTTGTTCCGCGGCAGCGGCGGCGGCGGTAAGATGGCTGCCCACGGGGGCTCCGCGGCGTCCTCGGCGCTGAAGGGGTTAATTCAGCAGTTCACCGCCATCACCGGTAAGAGACGCGGTTACCGGAAGGTGGAGAGTGGGGTCTGGAGCGGGCGGCAGGTCTGCCCCGGGCGTCCCCGTACCTCCCTGCAGTCCTCCCTCGGGCTTTCCCCACCGCTCCCGTCCTCTCTCCTGAGGAAGAGGCGACGACGGCGTCGGGTCTCCGGGTCCAGGCGGCAGA
>NW_006283136.1:1858094-1867517 GCF_000327345.1 Myotis davidii
GGGGCGGTGGAGGTGGGGGGCCGCGCCCGGGCCACCGCCCTCCTCCTTCTTCATCCTCTCGTTTCTGTGCATCCATGGGGTGCAGTGCATCCCCTTACCTCTTGCCTTCCTGCCTCGGCCAGGTCCTTCTCCCCCTGTCCCTGGCCTGCCCTGCCCTTCTCGGGGCCCCTCGGAACCATCGCTCGTGGCCCTGGAGTGTTTGGGGCCTCCCGTCTTAACGGCGACGCCGGTGGTGTCGGCGGCGCCTTCCCCGATCCCGCGGGATAGGCCGCCCGAGAGGGAGGGGGGCTGAGGAGTGCCTTCAAGACTGAGGTTTTCAGAGAAGAATGAGGGGGACCCCCTCCCCCCAACTTAATAGGGAAGGCCCGGAGGAATCCGGGGTGGCGTTTCCCACCTCCCCATAATGAAACCGAGACCGAGACCATGGCGCCGGGGCCTCCTGCTGATAAAATAGGGATGGCGGCAGAAACTTCTTCGAGGGAAAATCAGTTTCTGGATGTCAGTCATCCATCCCCCACAGTCTCGGCTTTTCTTTTCCTCTGGGCCCTGGCGAAGGGCACACGCCGAGCCTCTCACCGCCCGGAGGAAAGGCCCTCGGCCATTCTGTGCATTCTCGAGGGCTTGTGTCTCTGATGGTGCTGAACTTTTTTTTGCATGAGTTATTAGAGGGCGGAGCACATGATGAAGTTCTCCGTGAAGTGATTTGAGGGAAGCGTTCCTCGTGCGGCGAGTGTAATTTTGCCGTTCGAGTTGGTCGTTTTGGAAGGAGGTCAGAATATTCGTTCTTCTTCACTTAGGAGATCTGCCCTTTATCTGATCATTTCTTAGAGGCAGAGAACGGCTCCGCTGTTAACGTACGGAGTGTTTGAGAGGTGCAAGGCCTGGTGAAGTAAGATTTTACGTTGTGTTAAGTCCTGCAGGTTGCATGCAAGTTGCTGTTTTACAATTAAAGCTGGTTTTATTTTGTTGCTCTGGAATAGTAGCTAGGTGTTTGGTGCATTATCCTGTGGGTAGGAAACATCACGCCAGAGTTGGCAAAGTAAAATTTGTAATTAAACTGGGATGAAGAGTGGGATACCTTTTCTTAATATTTAAAAACTTTTGTGATTAAAGATGTAATGGATTTCCCAATGGTTAAGCAGATCATTGTTATTGTGAAAATTATTGAGTATGTAAGTTAATACAAATTGTTGATTGTGTTTATATATAGAAAAACCTTTGTAGTGAATCAGATATTGCAGATTATTAATCTTTTATTCAGGTTTTTTAGAGATGGTTTAATATGCTACCTGTTTAATTTCAGTTTTTATGCCATCCTACCACCCCTTAAGGAACTCAGATTGTTTTAACCTCACATTATTTCTTCTAATGCAACATTCTTGTTAGATATAGACAAAACCTAGAGTGTGGTGAGATGCAGTGACTCACTTAATTGCTTTAATTCTGTTTTTCTGTCTGCTATCTACATGACTTATTTCTTGGTCACAAGCTTTTCTTTATTTTTTTTTTTGGGGGGGGGTCACAAGCTTTTCTATTTCTGAATCAAGTTGGAGACCTTCAGTAGACTATGGTACAGAAGGCAAAAGGGAAAATACCTTAGATTGTTCTTAATGTATTATGAATTTCTATTAAGTTTTGAGGATTTTAAAACTTTTTTATTTTTTACAAATAGTGATGAACTATTAGAAACATGATTGACTCCATTAGTCTTTTTCATGTATCTTAATAAAATTTGGGGTTCTGACCACATATTTTTAAACTGTAGTATTTATGGTAAAAGAATATTTGATATTTATTCATTGCTGGATGAATTAAACTGACCTTAAGACCTTATGCTCTGATTTCAAAAAGATTTTACTTATCTGGAAGCTCAGCATTCTGGTAAAACCAATACATTTAAAAAAAGTGAGTCTTACCTTTTCTGTAGCATTTAGAAATAGAATAGAAAGTTGAAAGAGTTTTAAGTCTTATTTCTCACTAAATAGAACATACCGCTCTGTATGATATGTGAGTATGAAGTAATGACTATGATTTAAAAAATTATTAAAGATATCACAAGCCCTAACCGGTTTGGCTCAATGGATAGAGTGTCTGCTTGCGAACTGAATGGTCCTAGGTTCTATTCCAGTCAAGGGCATGTACCTTGGTTGCGGGCACATCCCCATTAGAGTGTGTGCAGGAGGCAGCTGATGGATGTCTCTCTCTCATCGATGTTTCTAACTCTCTGTCCCTCTCCCTTCCTCTCTAAAAAATCTAAAAAAATATATATTTTAAAAATCATGAATATCTGAAGAATAGCTTTGCCTTTATTAAACCAACATCAATAACAATTTAAATTTGTTTTACATAACTAAAACATAAAGCATTTGTTATAAATATTTGTCTTCAGCAAAAATTTCTGACACATATATCTTTTCTGATTTTTCACATTAAAAATATAAAGCTTAAAGTACTGTCTTATAATGCTTCGTCAGTCTTTGCTTTTCTCTTCCTGCTTATTTAGATTGACCAGAAAAAAAGGTCAGCTCCCTCCCCACAATTCCCAATATAGCATGCATTGAGCTTTAAAATATAAGGATAAAAGACATTTTCTTCCATACTAAAAAATGTACTGCTATTTTTAAATATTGATTTACTGAGCCAAACTGGTTTCTGCTGATTTTTTTGTATTTGTTTTTTGTTTGTTTTTTTTTTTTTAGTAGAATTCTGAAACTTTTAGTTAACATTACATTTCCTTATTATCAAACTCTTTTTGTTGTTTAATACTCACCTGAGGATATTTTTTCCATTGATTTTTAGAGAGAGTAGAAGGGATGGGGAGAGACAGAGAGAGAAACATCGATAAGAGAGAAACAATGGATTGGTTGCCTCCTGCATGCGCAGCCGAGATATGGGCCTTGACCAGGAATGGAACCTGAGACCCTTCAGTCTAAGGATCTTTCAGTCTACTCTAACCACTGAGCAACTTGCAAGGGCAGTGACCAAACTCTTTGATAAGCAAGTAGCCAAGGGAAATGATGATCTTTTAATTAATCACATTGAAGTTACGTAAAAAAGAAGTCATGTTGCTTTATAGTCTACAACATTTTATAACTTGGTATTCCTCATACATGGCCTTGAATGACTGCTGACAATGCAATGTGCAGATCATGTATCATAGAAATGTACACTTGAAGCCTATATGATTTTATTAACCAATGTCACTCCAATAAACTTAATTAAAAGAAAATCGAAAGTCATATTTTTAAAAAAGTCATATCAGCCCTAACCGGTTTGGCTCAGTGGATAGAGCGTCAGCCTGCAGTGTCAAGGGTCCCAGGTTTGGTTCCGGTCACGGGCATGTACCTTGGTTGCGGGCACATCCCCATTAGAGTGTGTGCAGGAGGCAGCTGATCGATGTTTCTCTCTCATCAGTGTTTCTAACTCTCTATCCTTTTCCCTTCCTCTCTGTAAAAAATCAATAAAATATATTTAAAAAAGATATCACAACATGAAATACTTTTGAAAAAGGAAAAACAAGTCCACTCTCACAACAATATTTATTTTACATTTTATTTTCCAAATTTTGTTTACAGACTTTTATTATTTTTATTTTTACATTGTGGGACATAGTATACATAATTTAGAATTCTGATTTTTTTAAAAAATATATATTTTATCAATTTTTTACAGAGATCATATCAGTTCCCAAAATATGAGGAAAAAATGTGCTGCTGGGTCCGAAGGTAACGCCAAAGGTACTCTTTTAAAAAAATTTTTTGAACTGTGGCATTACCCATTAATACCAACTTGGGCTGGCATCCAGCCATACATATACAAAATACACAGGTGTAATCAAAATAATTTTCCCCTCCCTCTCACCTGAGGCTATGTATCTTTAATAATAAAAGCATAATATACTAATTAGACTGGACAGCCGAACGACCTTCCAGATGAAGCCAGGGCTGCAAGGGCCAAGCCCTTGCACGAATTTCTAGTGTGTGTGTGTGTGTGTGTGTGTGTGTGTATCTTATATATATGACTTTAGAGAGAGAGGAAGCGGGGGGGAGAGAGAGAGAGAGAGAAACATTGATGTGAGATTGGTTGCCTCCCATATGCACCCCGACCAAGGATCAAAGTGGCAATCTGGGTATGAGCCCTGACCAGGAATTCAACCCAAGACCTTTTGGTGTACTGGATGATACTCAACCAACTAAGCCACACTCTCCAGGGCAATCAGATTAATTCTTGAGATAAGGGATACACAGACACTATAGAATAGGTAAAAATTAATAGGTAATCAGAAGGTAGACAATATGTGAGGGAAGAGGAAATACTCAGAGAAGACGAATTTGTTACTATAGAATGCTAAAGCTTTGTGCATAGTAGACATTTATGCACTTAATGAAAGCATAGAACCTCAGTTGTAAAAGACACCTTAATTTAATGTTTCTCTAAAGTTGTTGAATGAATATTTGTTACAGAAATTAGGAGCTGGTGTGTGTGGTATTTGGCTTTGTGGCCAATTTCCATTTGTAGTCTTTTCTACAATACATTTCTATTGGGTATTAAAATGTGTTCTCTTTCAGGGAAGGTGGTTGCAAGTGTTCTAGATGTCAAAAGAAAACTCTTTGGGATTTTAAGAACTATTTCAAAAGGTGATAATGACGTTTGAACAGAAATTTTGTGAGGAACTTTTTTTTTGTTGAGTTGTGAATAGTATCTTACTAATAAATTAAGTATTTAGTGATAGACTGCAGTGTGCCAGGCATTGTTCAGATCCAGCAGATAATGCCATGAGCAGGACAGAATGTTTGTCCTCAAAAAGCTTAAAGATTAACGGAAATACAGACACATACATCAGTATTGTAACACAATGGGGAAATTGTAAGGTTCACAAAAGCAGGAGGTCAAGAAAGGCTTCTCAGAAGAAATAACTTCTTAGCTAAAACCTAGAGGGGAGCGCTGGGCCAGGTAGCTCAGTTGGTCAGAGCGTTGTCCCGATACACCAAGGTTGGGGGTTCGATCCCCGGTCAGGGCACATATAGGAATCAACCAGTGAATACATAAATAAGTAGAACAACAAACCTCTCTCTCTCTCAAATTAATAAATAAAAATAAAATAAAACCTAGAGGAGAGATATTCCTAGCAGGAGGGACATGTGCAAAAGCCTGGAGGAGATAGGGGCAGGCATATATACAGAAACAAGAAAGCAGAGACAATAGGTTTAGGGAATTGATAATTCCAAATGAGTAGAGCATAGCTAGTGGGAGATGCAATAAATGGAGCTGAATAGATTAATTGGGTGCCAGATTAGGAGGGGCCTTAACCCATGTTAAGAAATCTTCCATTTATTCTGAGTGTAGTGGGAATCAATGAAGTTTTTCTTTTTTTTCTTTATATAGCAACATTTTTATAAAAACTAAGAAATAATATATGTGGGGATTTACTTTATGTAGTGTATACCAAATGTAATATTCTCTCCCCCAACCCTAGGGACTGGAATCCTTATTTTATAAATCTGATATCTGACCTTCATTTATTAGTTTATAATCCATGAAGTTGTTGTTGTTTTTTTAAATGAGATTAAATGTTCCATTTTTAAAAAAAAAATTTTTTTTTTTGGTAATCCTAACCTGAGGATATTTTTCCATTGATTTTTAGAGAGAGTGGAAGGGAGGGTAAGAGACAGAGAGAAAAGAAACATGGATATGAGAGAGAGACATTGATTGGTTGCCTCCTGCATATACCCTGACCAGGACTGGGCGTGGAGCTTGCAACCGAGGTACGTGCCCTTGACCGAAATCGAATCTGGACTCTTCGGTCCGCAAGCTGATGCTCTATCCACTGAGCCAAACTGGTTAGGGCTAATCCATGAAGTTTTTTTTTTTTTTTAAATATACTTTATTGATTTTTTACAGAGCGGCAGGGAGAGAGATAGAGAGTTAGAAACATCGATGAGAGAGAAACATCGATCAGCTGCCTGCCTCCTGCACATCTCCCACTGGGGATGTGCCCGCAACCCAGGTACATGCCCTTGACCGGAATCGAACCTGGGACCTTTCAGTCCGCAAGCTGACACTCTATCCACTGAGCCAAACCGGTTTTGGCAATCCATGAAGTTTTAATTAGGGGAATGGCTTGATCAGATTTGGATGTTTTAGAAAGAGCTACTTGCCATAGTGGAGAAGAGGCAGGTACAGAGATCAGAAGACTGCTGATTAGTGCAGGAAAGACAAACTGGTGCCCTGAAATAAATTAGTGGCAGAAAAGTAGACTCTGAAAGATATGGGAAGAGTCAGAGGAGTCAGAATGAAGTTTAGGATTCTGTTTTGGACATCTAAGTACATAATGCTGCCATTTATGAAGGTGTGGGATAGTAGAAGTTTGGGTAGGGAGAAGATGATTAGTTCACTGTTAAGTTAGTTGCTGTGGGACTTCAAATTGGAGCTGTTTAATAAGCAAGTGAGTATTTGGGTCTGGAAGGAGTAGTGATTGAGGAGTCAGTCATATTGATGGCAATTGAAACTAAAAGTGGATGGCAGCTTGCCAGGGGAGAGTGTAGTGTGAGAAAATATTAGGCTCCACAATGCAAAGCTGAAGGAACACTAACATCTGACACAGACTGCAAAGATAAACCCAAGATGGAGAAAAACCAGGATAATGTGATGGTACTTTCAACATCAGGAGTATGGAAATACCTCAAATATATAGGCAGTTTAGGAAACCAGAAATCATCCTATCTAATAAAAGACAAAAGGGTAATTAACCGTACCTATGCTACGCTTCCCATTGGCTTATCAGCGAAATATGCAAATTAACTGCCAACTAAGATGGCGGTTAACCACCAACAAAGATGGCGGCTAACCGCCAACAAAGATGGCGGCTAATTTGCATACTTCAGGCAGGACAGGGCAGCGCAAGCTGCCATCCAGGCCCCCATGTGTGGCCTGGGGGCTGGGGCTCAGGCAAAGCAATTGCTGAGCGCCTTGCCCGAGCCCTCGCCCGCCCACGGGAGACACGTCCCAATGCGACCCGGGGGCGGGCAGAGGTTGGGGCGAAGGCAAGCGGTGTCCATCCCCTTGCCCGAGCCCTCACCTGCCCACCGGAGACACAGGGCCCACTCCCGTGTGCGACCCGGGGGCAGGCAGGGGCTGGTGCGAAGGCAAGTGGTGTCCATCCCCTTCCCCTCCCCCGTGTCCACCCACCAGAGACAGGGGGCCCACTCCTGGGCACCCCTTCCTGCTCGCAGCAGAGCCCGAGGAGTGCGAGCATCCTTCCAGCCTTCCAAAGTGTAAGAAAGTGCATTTCCGGTGAGGAGAAGCCCGGACCAGGGGTGTATGGGCTCGGACAGGCGCAGGGCCCTCCAAGGGCTGGTGGCTTCAGGCCCAGGCCGTGTCCTAGGCCCCTCGGAGTGCTCAGAACTGGTGCGAGCCAATGCGCCTAAGGCCGGCAGTTTGTGCTCTCCCGGCCAGTGCGGAGCTGCAGGCGCGGCCCGCCCACACGTCCTCCCTGCCCGGGGGTCGTGCTCATACTGCCCGGCTACCCGCCTCCAGCCTAGCTCCCGCCTGGGGTCGTCGCCAGTGCCAAGCACAGGCGGAGGCCAGAGGAAGAACCCCAAACCCTTAGCTGGACTGACTTTGGGCCCTGGAGGGAAGGAAGCCAGAGGGCCAGGAGCGCCTGATAAGAGGGAAATCCCAGGAGGAGACACCTGGAAAGTGCAGTGAATTGCAAGAGAGGGTAGAACAGCCACACACTGGCAAACCCTGCCCGCGGGCCCCAAGTGCTCCTGGGCTTTGCCTTGCATCGCGGGGTCACGTTGCCCGTGGGCTGGGCAAGCAAGGGCCACCCGAACCTGTGAAGTTTCGCACAAATGTGGGGAGGCCACGTTTGGGTGGGTTTGTCAGGCCCAGGGAAGGCGCCTTCGCTCTCTGCGTCGAGACGGTGGCCAAGGGGCTCTCCGGAGACATGTGGTGACTGCACTCAAGCCAGGCCGAGTCCTGCTCGCACTGAAAGGCAAGTAACTGGGCACCGCGGCCCGAATGCATGGGGAGCACCAGCGGCCTCCTCTCTCCTGCCCTGGAACGTGGGAGGCCTGGCGGGATTCACAGGTAAAACACAGACACTGATGGGTCCCAGACCCCTTTTCTTTGCACCCCCCTCTCCTCCCATCATTCTGTGAGGTTGAGGTTCCTAAGCCCACATCCAAGGACTGCAAAGGGAACAATTCTCCCGGTGAGAACATGCAGGCAGGCGCCTCCTGCCACGGCGGCCAAGTTTGACAAACGGCACCTCCTGGGGTGGGGAAAGCAGAGTTCTGCGGGGCAGCCCTGGCTCCCAGCTACCCCGGGGGCAGGTGGCCACCGTGGCTCCCTGCTGGCCCCAACAGCTGGGCAGTGGCCCCTGTGTGTCCGGTGCACCTAGGCCTCGCTGACCTCGTGACTCTCAGAGCACGTACCTGCCTCCTGGTCCTAATTGCCTCTCCCCCATCCACATACACACACATGCATCTGCAAAGGCGGGAACAAGGCCCAGGCAGCCGCGTCCACGCCCTTGCTGGCAAAAGTCATACTGCAAGTGGCCGGCTGTGTGAGGGGCAGTGGACACTCACTCGCTCACTCTCTTCCTGGAAAATCCAGGGCACACCTAGGCTCCTGCAACATGTGGAATTAGAATTCAAACCATTTATTGTCTCCTAACTTTTCTCTGGTTTCTTTGGTCACTCACTGTGGCTGCCCCCACTGTTCTGAATGGGCCCTGGGGGCTCCTGAGCCATACCACAAATCCCCAAATCAAACACTCGCTTTCAGAAAGCCAGGCTTCTCTCAACGCACCCCGTGGGACCCAAAAAGGTGCAGGAAAAAATTTTTTTTAACACATTTCAATTTCAAGAAGTAAAAACAAAACCAAGAAAGAAAAAGGCTCGCTTTCGGAGCCTGAACATCCACAGGGACCTCAGCGCGATCCCAAGCTGCCGCCCGCCCCAGCGCGGGATCCGGGCCTGCCATCTGCGACTGGGGGAGATGGGGCAGACATCGTGGGATTGGGTGTGCCATATGCCACCAGGGGAGCGTCCCTAAGCCAGCAGGAGGTGGTTATCTCCCAAGGGGTCCCAGACTGTGAGAGGGCACAGGTTGAGCTGAGCGCCCCACCCCCACCCCCGCCAGTGCACAAATTTTTGTCCATGGGGCTTCTAGTCTATATATACTATCTAATAATAGAGAAACACGGTAATTAACCATAACTTCACTACCCTTCCCATTGGCTAATCAGCGAGATATGCACATTAACTGCCAACCAAGATGGCGGCTGGCAGCCAGGCAGCTGAAGCGAACAGGAGGCTTGCTTGCTCCAGTGATAGAGGAAGCCAACGTTCCCCGCATGCCGCTGCCGGCCTCTGAATTGCACTTTAAGAAACCATTTTGCAATTATAGAAGGTAATC
>NW_006283136.1:1868124-1879826 GCF_000327345.1 Myotis davidii
CCCTGAGGGGTCCCAGACTGCGAGAGGGCACAGGCCAGGCTGAGGGACCTCACCTCCCCTGAGTGCACAAATTTCTGTGCACCGGGTCTCTAGTATATATATAAAAGGCTAATATGCTATGTGTCCGACCATCTGACCAGTCGCAATGATGCACACTGACCACCAGCGGGCAGACGCTCAATGCAGGAGCTGCTGAATTGCAGTGACTTGGCAGTGGCGGTTCTCAGGTGATGCAACCTGAAACCAGAGAGGAGGGAGCCTGATTCTTTGCGGGGCTGCACAATTCTACTTTTGGCCGTGGGTTATGTTGTTGCTGGGGACTGTTGGCCCTGAATCTGGTTTACTGCACACTTGCGTTTGCATTTCACACCCTATATGACAGCAACTTTGCAGAGTGCCCTCTTGCAGTCTGGGACTCCTCAGGGGATGTTGGAGAACCGGTATCAGCCCAATCCCCGCAGGCCAGGCCAAGGGACACCACCTGCCAGAGGGACCCCTGCTCACTCTGCAGATGCCAGGGAGAGACTGCGGGAGGTTGGCACCAGGGTGTGTCTGGCCCATCTCACCTTCTAATTAGTTCCCTTTCAATGTGCATGAATCAGTGCACTGGGTCACTAGTCTATATATATAAAAGCCTAAAATGCCCAGTGTCTGTCCAGGTAATGACATCACTTAGCAACACCTGGCTTCCTCTCCCTTGCGACTAGCCCAGCCGTGGGCAAACTACGGCCTGCGGGCTGGATCCGGCCCATTTGAAGTGAATAAAACTAAAAAAAAAAAAGACCGTACCCTTTTATGTAATGATGTTTACTTTGAATTTATATTAGTTCACACAAACACTCCATCCATGCTTTTGTTCTTGCCCTCCAGTCCAGTTTAAGAACCCATTGTGGCCCTCGAGTCAAAAAGTTTGCCCACCCCTGGACTAGCCTCTTTGGAGTTTCTTCAGCACAGGAACACTTGCTTTATAGCCAGGTGGAAGCATTTTACACTGTAACCAAATGTCTGTGAAGTGTTTTCTGTGCCTCATCTCATTTTTTCCTCACAGAAGTCCTGGAGTAGGTAGATAGGAGACTCAGTGGAATCCTATTTTCATTTCAAGAGCTAGAAAGTTTAGAAATTTGACCTGACTGAAAAGAAATAAGAAATGATGGACCTTGAAAATGACTTCAAGTTTTCTCACTGCGCAGAATATAGTAAAAAACTGCTACAGTTAAATATTTTACCCTTTGTTCTCCCTGAGTGATCTACAATAATAATCTGCTTTGTGTTTACATTTACTTCTGTGTTGCTGACAATTACATGAAAGAAGTTGGGGTGCTTCACTGGGCTGGAAAAAGTTTAGCTGCATCAGAAAGCAGATCTAATTAAGCAAGTTTATTCTGTATAAAAGGCTAAGTTGACTCGTGCATGCACAATACATATAAAGCTCTTGCTGGCACCAGTCTCAAGTGTGTGTTCTGTCTTGTCAATCGTGACTTTGGTTGACACTTCTATTATAGAGAAAGGGCGAATAGCGATATTGAAATATTTCTTCTAATTAATTTCCTTTCAATGTGCACAAATTTGTGCACTGGGCCACTAGTCGAATATAAGTATATTCTGTATTTTTTTTGGTTTGAGCTGGGTGATACCTTAGAAACCATTTCAACCCATTTCTGAGTTAATCAAATGAGACATTAAAGACCCATAACAGAACTGATTTACGTCAGTGCTTCTCAAATTTATTTGTAGAAAGGACTTAAAGAAAATTTCAATCTTCATGGACCAAAACTTTTGTAAAAAACACTAAAAAAATAATTGCTTGAACATGAAATAAAGATAAGCAATGTCTTTATTAGATGTGGACATTTATGTTTTTTTGTTGTTTTCAGGGATGAAATAAAATAAATTATTTGTACTTTTAAAAAAAGATAGGCAACATATAAGCCTACTATTTTAAAATTAAGAAAAAGTTTGCATACAATAAAATCTACCCTTTTTAGTGTATAGTTATGAGTTTTGATAAGCACATACAATCATGTACCTGTAAGATATACAATAGTTCTAGTATCATTCTCAAAAAATTCCTCCTGC
The DNA here is from genome assembly GCF_000327345.1 of Myotis davidii. Lineage (NCBI taxonomy): Eukaryota > Metazoa > Chordata > Mammalia > Chiroptera > Vespertilionidae > Myotis > Myotis davidii. The sequence continues at coordinate 1,870,201 of NW_006283136.1, forward strand.
CCCTTTGTAGTTAACCCGTCCCCCCACCTGTAGCCAAATCTTTTTGTCTATTGTTTTTCTTTTCCAGAATGTGACATAAATGTAAACACAATATTTAACCTTTTGAGTCTGGCTTCTTTCACTTAGCATACTACATTTGAAATTCATTCATGTTGTTGTGGTACGAATAGTTCCTTTTTATTGATGAGTAGTATACCATTGTTTGGATATACTACCATTTGTTTATCCTTTCATTAAATGATTGACTAATTGTGTTGTTTCCAGTTTGGGGGTTATAAAGCTGCTAAAAACATTAGTGTATAAGTGTTTGAATATAAGTTTTATTTCCCTTTGGATAAATACAGAGGAATGGGCTTATTGGATCATATATAACTAAGAAATTGCCAAATAGGTACATAACTAAGAAATTGCCAGTTTTCCAAAGTCATAATTACCATTTTACATTCCCATGAGCAATGTATGAGAGTTCCAGTTGCCCATTTGGTACTTTTAATTTTTTGTAGCTGTTTTAATAGGTGCCTAATGGTATGACATGGAGCTGTGTGTTTTTGTTTTTTCTTAAAATGTTTTTTTATTGATTTTACTGAGAGAGGAAAGGAGAGGGAGAGAGAGAGAAATATTGATGTAAGAAAGAAACATTAATTGGCTGCCTCCTGCATGCCCCTCACTGTGGATCGAGCCTGCAACTGGGCCAAGGTCCCTCATGGGGGAAGCAACCACTGACCTTTTGGTGCATGGGACAATGTTTCTCAACCAACTGAGCCACACCGGCCAGGGCATTGTGGTTTTAATTTGCATTTCCCTAGTGACTAATAATATGGGTCATTTTTTCATCTGATAATTTGCCATCCATAAATCTTTCAAGACCCAACTATTTATTTTAATCCTCACCTGAGGATATTTGATATTTTTCCATTGATTTTCAGAGAGTGGAAGAGAGAGGGAAAGACACGAGAGAAACATTGTTGTCAAACACATTGATCGGTTGCCTCCTGCATGCACGCCGGGGAGGAGCCTGCAACCGAGGTATGTGCCCTTGATTAAAATCAAACCTGGCGGCTGATCGATCTCTCTCATCGATGTTTCTGGCTCTCTATCCCTCTCCCTACTTCTCTGTGAAAAATCAATAAAATATATTAAAAAAAAAATCAAACCTGGGACCCTTCAGTCCACAGGCTGATGCTCTATCCACTGAGTCAAACCAACTAGGGCTCAAGCCCCAAGTTTTTAATTATTAGATTCAACAGACATAAAATTACTCCGTTGCTGTAAAAGTTTTTAAATTCTTACACTGGAATTTCTGCTTTTATTTTGTCATGGGCTAGTGATGGGTAGCTGTTCTGCACTGGTCTAGGTAATGGTGGAACAGGGACTAGAACTCTGCTTTCTTTACTCCCAGGCCCATCCATTTTCCTCCATGTTACCACTTTCCCTCTCTATAGGCTCCTTTTGTTGACCCAAATAAAATTTGCTTTCTTTAATTATTTCATTCCCCTTAACTTAATATCTCATTCCTCTTGTACTTAATAAATTTAGTTTTCTTCATATAAGGTTATTTTTTTTTAATGTTTTGGTTAATAACTCCAAGATGGGAGACTGATGAAGAAGTTAAATGTTCCCTTTATTCCTTACAACTATCACCCACTCCCATTTCCTTGATGGGAAGTCTAGCTTACTGTGTTATCATTTCTGGGGGAAATGTAGGGGCACACAAAAAGTAACCTCTTTGTGTCTCTATCATTTCTGTGGTCTATCCCTCTGGGTCAAGAGAGGGTCTGTAGAGGAATTTCCTTCCTTCCTTTCCTTTTTTCCTTCCTTTTCAACTCTTGACTGCTGTACCTTGGTTCCTTGATAGTAGTGAAGAGACTGTTCTTTGGGCACTGAAAGTAGAGTAGAGACTAGACATAAGGTACTACTAAGTCTTGATTCTTCCATTTATGGTAGAGACAGGGACTGCAGTATAGGTTTGGGGCTATTTCCTGTATCATCATTAATGGAGAGAGAGTGTGAACTAAGAGGCAGCAGGGAGGAATTAGCCACTGATAAATTGTGTGCCACAAGCTGAGTTAAATAATGTTATTTTAATGCCATTAGCAAACTTAAAAGAGATGGAAAAAAGATAAGGGCTAAATAAAAAGGGTACATGTGTTGAGAAACAGTAAAGTGGGATTCCTGCCATGGGTTATGGATTGTGTTCCTCCTCCCCCCAAATTCATATTTTGAAATCCTAACACCTAATGTGATGGTATCAGGTGGCGGAGGCTTTTGGGAGGTGATTAGATCATGAGGATAGAGCCCTCATGAATGGGATTAGTGTCCTTAGAAAAGAAAACCCAGAGAGTTCTTTTGTTCCTGCCAGTGTGAGGACACAGTGAGAAGATAGCTGTCTATGAAGGAGGATGTGGGCCTGTACCACACACCAAATCTGCTGGAGCCTTTATCTTGGACTGCTCAGCTTACAGAACTGTAAAAAAGAAATGTTTTTGTTTAAATCACCCAGTCTGTAGTATTTTTTAAAAAATATGTTTTTTTTATTGATTTCAGAGAGGAAGGAAGAGGGAGAGCGTGAAAGAAACATCAGTGAGAGAGAATCATTCATCAGCTGCCCCCTGCACGCCCCCTACTGGGGTTTAAGCCTGCAACCTGGGCGTGTGCCCCAACCAGGAATCAAACCATGACCTCCTAGTTTATGACTTGATGCCCAGCTCCTGAGCCATACCCGCCAGGCTATAGTATTTTTATTATAGCAGTCTGAACAAACTAAGAACACTGGATTAGATTAAGCTATTCTGCTGCTACTATAATATTAAAACCTCAAAAGAAGCCTATTTAATCAAGTTTCAGGATAATTTAAATCTGCAAACTTAGTCCCTCCTTTAAAAAATATATTTTTTATTCTGAATATAATAAGATAGTTCAGTTATTGTTATTAACACTTAACATATAGGTAAAACTTGTAACTATCACTGTTCCTTTCCCCTGTGTCCGTGGCCGGCAAACTGTGCGTGGCTCGCGAGCCACATGCGGCTCTTTGGCCCCTTGAATGTGGCTCTTCCAAAAAATACCGGCTCTTCCACAAAATACCGACTTCTGTGCATGGGCCACGAAGTTTCAGTTGCACTGTACGTGCACGCCCGCACGTGGTATTTTGTGGAAGAGCCTCACACAAGGGGCTAAAGAGCCGCATGTGGCTCGAGAGCCGCTGTTTGCGGACCACGGGGCTAGGGCAACTATTTGTTGCATAGGACTATTCCATCCATTGCAGAAGATTTAGCACTTGTATTAGTTTCCTGTTGCAGCTGTAACAAATTACCACAAACTGCATGGCTTACCACATTTATTTTCACAGTTTTGGAGGCCAGAAGTCTATAATGAAGGCATGTGGAGACTTTGGGGGAAGATGGACATTTTTGAACCTACTATATCACCCTAGTTTCCCTCCACTAAATGCCAGTAATGCCCTCTCACCCCCAATTCATGAAACACCAAAAGTGGTCTTTCACATTACTACATGTCTCTACTACTTCTGGACCTTAAGAACTGCTGGTACTTTTAATTATCTTTCAGTTATCTTCTGTTTCTAAAATGATACGTTAAGTCAGTGATTCTCAACCTGTGGGTCGAGACCCCTTTGGCGGTCGAACGACCCTTTCACAGGGGTCGCCTAAGACCATCCTGCATATCAGATATTTACATTACGATTCATAACAGTAGCAACATTACAGTTATGAAGTAGCAACGAAAATAATTTTATGGTTGGGGTCACAACATGAGGAACTGTATTTAAAGGGCCAGAAGGTTGAGAACCACCGCACTAAGTGATGCAACAAGTGATACACTAAGAATGACTGATTATTGCATGGATAATTTGCCTTTATTTAATAAAATAAATGGTGTACTATAGATAGGATGGGAATCTGGGCCTCTAGTATTGACACTATCTGCCCGCCAAATCTCACAAATCCTATTTTAATCTATAGTTCAATAGACCTATGAACCTTGAAAATTTTGAAATACTTAATATACTTTTAAGTTTTCTGCTTTCGTATATTAACTTTTTTTTATAATTGCTGTTCCACTTATTTATGCATTATTGGTTGAATTTTTTTTAATCACTCAAGGATATGTTTTTTTATTGATTGTTAGAGAAAGAGGAAGGGAGAGGAGAGAGAGAAACATTGATCAGTTGCCTGCTCTACACGCCCCGACTAGGTATCAAACCCGCAATAACTCCAACCAAGTGAGCTACCTGGCCAGGGCTGTATATCAGCTCTTGATGCTTCTCAGTTGTACTGGAATGCTGTTTAGTTGCCACAAATTTTGGAGCAGATCCCTTTCATATATCATTTTATATTTTATCCATAACATTCACTTTTTTCTAGAGTAATATTCTTTTTGCTTTTTTTTTTTATTGCATCCCTACTTTTTAAAAAACATATGTTTAGCTTTTGGCCCCTACTCTCACAGCCATTGCAATACATTGAGCTCCATGGAGACAGCACTGGGGTAAGTGCGAGTTGGATGAGCACTGAGGAAAAATAATTAAACATGGACAAAGGAGATCCTAAGACACGAGAGGCAGAATGTCATCATATGCTTTCTTTGTGCAAACTTTCTGGATGGAGCACAAAGATGAAGCACCCAGATGCTTCAGTCAACTTCTCAGAGTTTTCTAAGTTGTCAGAGAGCTTGAAGACTATGTCTGCTAAAGAGAAAGGAAAATTTGAAGACATGGCAAAGACGGCCCATTATGAAAGAGTAATGAAAACTTACATCCCTCCTAAAGGGGAAACAAACAAGAAGTTCAAGGATCCCAATGTACTCAAGAGGCCTTCAGCCTTTTTCTTGGTTTGTTCTGAGTATACCCCAAAATCAAAGGAGAGCATCCTGGCCTATCCATTGGTGATGCTGCAAAAAAGCTGGGAGAGATGTGGAATAACACTGCTCTGCTACAGGTGACAGGCCTGGTGAAAGGAAGGCTGCTAAGCTGAAGGAGAAATACAAGCAAGCTAAAGGAAAGCCTTATGTGGCAAAAAGGGAGTCATCACAGCTGAAAAAAGCAAAAAAAAAAGGAAGAGGAAGAAAATGAGGAAGATGATAATGATGAATGTTAGTTCTAGTGCAGTTTTTTCTTGTCTATAAAGCATTTAATCCCTTTGTACACAACTTTTTTAAAGAAAAAAAATGTAAGGCGTGTAAGGTTTGTTTTTAAACTTTTTTTTTTTTATAGTTAACACACTACCGAATGTGTCTTTAGGTAGTCCTGTCCTGGTGGTATTTTCAGTAGCCACTAATCTTGCCTGGTGCAGTATGCAGAACAAATTAGTTATATATGGGGATGGTAGTTTTTCATCTTCAGTTCTCTGATGCAGCTTACATGGAATAATTGTTCTGTTAACTGAATACCACTGTGTAATTGCAAAAAAAAGTTTGTAGCTATTTTGTTGACATTATGAATGCTTTTAAGTAAATACAGTTGTTTTTTTAATGAAAAAGAGTATTTAACATGAGTGAAACACATGTTCATAGCATCAGATGAATGAGGGAAAGAAAACTGATGGCCTGGAGGGCAAGATAGCTCAGTTGGTTAGAGCAGTATTTCAATATGCCAAGGTTGCAGGTTCAATCCCAGGTCAGGGCACATACAGGACCAACCAATGAATGCATAAATAACTGGAACAACAAATCAATGTTTCTTTCTCTCTAAAATCAATTTAAAAAAAAGAAAACTGAAAAGTCTTACTCGGCCTGTTTATTATCTGACGGTGTGGATCTCCATAAGCTATACAAAAATACTTCCAGTGTTTTTCATTTGTCATTGATATATATCTTGAGTACCATATAATTTGGGGCAGTCTTTATTTTTTTTTTTATTAATAGTCAACTATTTGCCAGCGAGGAGTTGCACCAAGTTATTTTAACGTGAATTTTCTTAATCTACTTCATGAAGTTGGTAACATCCTCATTTTATAACTAAGGAAACAGGGCTAAATAAATTAGTAATTATCTCAAAACATCCTAGTGAATGACAGAACTAGGATTCAAACTCAGGTTTATCAGTACTATCCAGGCTCATAATGTTTATACTATCTATAACTCCCTAGCGAGCAAACGGAAGAAAATATGAAGAATGTTTTCTCTTAATTACTGGGTTTAGGACTGGCCAGAGGGAGAATTTTGATACTTTCATTCCAGTTGTTTGGTATCTTTTCCCCAGGGCACCTTGTGTCTTTTTGATGCTCTAAGTATATCTCTTCCTTGTCCGTCCCCCCCAGGTCCCCACATGTGCCCTGACCAGGCCAGGTATCAAACCTGCAACCCAGGTACCTGCTCTTGACTGGGAATTGAAACCGAGACCCTTCCCTTTGGTGCTCAGAGCCAGGGCTCTAACCACTTATGGCCAGGGCGCAAGTTTATAGTTTTAAAAAGGATGTCTGCTTATCCAAATTAATCTCTTTAATCAGTGTTGGGAGATGCCCATATAAGGCCTGAGAAATCACTTGGTCTGGCCCTGCTATGTCATTATGGATGAATTAATTAAATGTTTGACCAAATAGCAGGCTAATTTTAAGTTGATAATACATTTTTTTTTTAATTTCAGAGAGGAAGGGAGAGGGAGAGAGTGATAGAAACATTAATGATGAGAGAGAATGATTGATTGGCTGCCTCCTGCACCCCCCACACTGGGGATCGAGCCTGCAACCCAGACATGTGCCCCGACCGGGAATTGAACTGTGACTTCCTGGTTCATAGGTTGACACTCTACCACTGAGCCAAGCTGGCCAGGCTAAGCTGATAATTTTGTATGGCCTTCGAATGATGTTATAAATATCCAAATGGCCCTTGGCAGAAAAAAGGTTCTCCATTCCTGTCTTAAATGGTAGCATTTTAGGCAGCATAATAAAGTGAAAAAAATTTAGGCAGTTAAGAAAAGACTTGGGATAGGCAGACCATATTGTTGACAGGCTAGCTTCCCTGAGGATTGACTTAACAAGTTTTTGATTTTTCATAGCATCTTTTATTTCACAACTCACAAATCTCTTGATGGTTCCCATTTAGTGGCATTGGAGTTAGGATAGTTGGAGGGTAGTGGACAGCAACTATTTGTATGCCGTGGTCATTTTTAAGTTGAATTTCCGTATAAACAAATAAATTTACAAAGGAGCAAAAGCAGCCAGCATTGGTTGCTATTGTGGTAGAAGGGAATTTCCATGTCCATCAGCATGTTCTTTGTGCTTTTTGTGGTACTTTAGTACAATGTGAGTACACAAGGACAAGAGACAAAATGGTATGAACTCAGCTAGTAAATTCTATAAAAATAAAAAAAGATCAACACGTGCCTTGAGAAGCTAGCTTTAGGGTTCATTATGAGGCAGATGTAACAGTTCATGATCTCTGTGCTAGAACAAGCTTCCAGAGCAGTCTACCTATAGCAACATTTTAACTTTGAGAAGCTGCTGTGTAGATAAGTAAATGAAAATGGTGGAGTACAATAGACACTGAACTTTTAGATTAGCATTTAAGAAGTATAATAATACAGCACAGTATAACTGGACATGATGTAAAAATATTAGGGAAGCATTGAAAAATCTGAGGTTTTCTGACAGGTGGAAGCGCATGAATCTTGAAATTGTTCGCCGAATTTGTGCTGCTTTTGTCCCAATGGTTTGTACTTAATTACCTAACATAAAGTTGGTTGTTGGGCTATGTGAACTTCTCCTTCCCTTTGTTGACCTTAAAAATAAAAGTTATTTTACCAGCATAAATGGATTTATTTGGGAACAGCAGATACTTGCAATTTGGGACAAGCATGCTATAGCAAAAGCCACAGGCAAGTGCAACAAACAGGAAAGTTATTTTATGGAGAAAAAGGAAAACGTTGAGAGGGATTGTTTTGAAAGTCCGTTGGAGAAAAGCAATAAATAATTCAGGAAGATGACAGTTCAAGGACATGAAGATTTTTTGTTGGCAGAGTTGCTGTGGTAATCAATTTTTTAAAAAAATGTATCTTTATTGTTGAAAGTATTCCAAATGTTCCCCTTTCCCCTACACCCCATAGACCCTCCTCCACCCCGCACCTCCCTCCGAGGGCCTACCACACTATTGTCTGTGTCCATGGGTTATGCATATATGCATATAGTTCTTTGGTTAATCTCTTCCCACTATCCCACCCCGGTAATCGATTTCTTATAGGAGATGCAATGTGCAATGTACGTTTTCCTGTTGGGGCCTATAATCTATTTTTCCTGTTGAAGATTTCTTTTTGTTGTTATTATTTGTTTGTTTTTGTTGATCTTCACCCAACGATTCTCACTGAAAAATATTTTCCCAATGATTTTTCAGTGAGAGTGGAAGGGAGGGGGGAGAGACACACACACAGAGAGAGAGAAATATCAGTGTGAGAGAGACGCATCAATTGGTTGCCTCCTGCATGTGCCATGTGCCTTGACTGGCACTGGGGATGGAGCCTGCAACCGAGGTACATGCCTTTGACCTGAATTGAACCCAGGACCCTTCAGTCCGTAGGCCGACGCTCTGTCCACTGAGCCAAACAGACTAGGGCTCTTCTTTAAAAGAAAAGTTTTTATTGATTTTAGAGAGAGGGAGAGAGAGAGAGAAACATCCTTCTGCTGCCTCTTGCATGCCACCCCCACTGGGGAGCAAACCAATAATCTGGTCATATGCCATGGCTGGAATCCAACCAGTGACCTCTTGGTGCATGGGACAACACTAAACCAACTGAGCCACTCTGAGCAGGGCTGTTGAAGATTTCTTTTGTTGGAGTCTGTAATAGACAATTTTTCCTGTAATTGACATAGAGTGGTATGTGTGAGAGTTCCCCCTTCTGGCCTCCCAATTCCACTTTAGTGCGGTTTTCTTTATTAATTTTTATACCCTTAAAAAGTTGCATTTGTTTTTGGGATTTCATTTCTGTAAAGTGTGTTTTCTGATGTTGAGAATGTAAATTTGTACATACTAGAATTTGAGAACATTTGATTTAACTTGATGGAGAACTTAAAAGATAACTAGCATGAGGCCCTAGCCCAGCCGTGGGCAAACTACGGCCCGTCTGAAATGAATAAAAGTAAAAAAAAAAACAAAAAACCGTACCCTTTTATGTATGATGTTTACTTTGAATTTATATTAGTTCACACAAACACTCCATCCATGCTTTTGTTCCGGCCCTCCGGTCCAGTTTAAGAACCCATTGTGGCCCTTGAGTCAAAAAGTTTGCCCACCCCTGCCCTAGCCGGTTTGGCTCAGTGGATAGATTGTCAGTCTGTGGACTGAAGGGTCCCGGGTTCAATTCCCGTTGCAGGCTCCTGGCCCTGGTTGGGGTGCATGCAGGAGGCAACCAATTGATGTGTCTCTCTTACATCGATGTTACTCTCTGTCTGTCCTCCCTTCCACTCTCTAAAAATCAATGGAGTCCAGCCTGGTCGTTAAACATCGACCCAGGAACCAAGAGATCACTGGTTTGATTCCAGGTTAGGCACATGCCCAGGTTGCAGACTTGATCCCCAGTAGAAGGTGCAGGAGGCAGCTGATCGATGATTTTCTCTCATCATTGATGTTTCTATCTCTCTCCTCTCACCTGTTCTCTCTCTAAAACTCAACAAAAACAT
>NW_006283136.1:1879929-1885593 GCF_000327345.1 Myotis davidii
GAGAGAGAGAGAGAGAGAGAGAGAGAGAGAGAGAGAGAGAGAGAGAGATAGAAACTGTTGTTGTTGTTTTTTTTTAATTGATTTTTAGAGAGAGAGGAAGTGGGGGGAGAGAGAAACACTGATGTGAAACACAGATTGGCTGTCTCCTGCACGACCACAATTGGGGATCGAGCTGCCAGGCATGTGCCCTGACCCAGAATTGAACTGGCAACCTTTCTATGCACTGGACGAAGCCCAGCAAACTGAGCCACACTGGCCAGGGACCATGTTTTTAAAGTTTGCAAGATAGAAAAGGTAGCAGAGACAACAATAGAGATCAAGACCATATGGAAAAGGGTATATCTGTTCCTGTACCTATTTTAGGGTGAAGAGGGAGGAGGAAGGTCTAATACTTAACAGAAAGGTAGGTATTTGGTGTGGTGTCAAGAAAAAGGAGGCAACTGATATCACTATCCACATCATGCAAAGACATGGCATTGTGAAGTACCACCAAGGGATCTCCCTAAATTGCATAGACCTGTTTAGCTGGAGGGAATGGGAAAGAGGTAAGATGAAAGCATAGGGATATGAAATGGGAGCAGTAAATAATGACCAAATCTTGGATGTAGCTCAAGAGAGATGAAAACTTTTGCAGCCAGCAATGCAGAACTATTGAACAGAGGAGACAATTAAGTTTACATTATTTTCCAGTGTAGAATGTACATCAAAGTGAATACAGCCAAGAGTGGAGAGATGAGATAGTTCTTGTAAGAGATGTTGAAAGCTTGAACCAATGGGCATAGAAAGGACAGAATGGATAGGATTAGATGGAAACTATAGGATTTGTTGTTTGATTGATGGGATGTTTGCAGTTGAAGGGGGAAAAAAAGTTGAAGAAAGTTTCTCATATTTAGCAATATATGTAGCTCCTTTAAAGGGCCAAAAACATTCCTGATCCTTAAGTAACCATATACTTGAATGGTGGCCAGGAGTGAACCTGAGGAGGGGCAGTGAAGGATTAAAGAAGGAGATTAAAGAAGACAGACAAGAGAATACAGTTGGGACCAGGTGGATCACAGCTTAAATGAGGAAACAGTGACCCAGCCTGTAAGCCAAAGCTTTATTTTATAGTCAGATTACACAAAGCAAAACAAGGGGAGTGGTCAACATGTTTACAATGTTCTTGTGGGATTCAAACCTATTTCATTACTCAAGCCGTGTTTTGGCAGCACTTGCTGCACCTCCCACAGCCCATTAGCTACCTAGGAATAAGGGAGGACTATAAGGTCAAGCTTAATTGTGCTAGGAGGGCCCTGCCCTCCAAGCTGGGACTTATATGTGGCTCTGCCACAGGTTAGTCCGAGGCTTGACCCTATAGCAGCTCTCTACATAAACCCATATCTAAGGCAAATCCCAAATAAAAGGCAATTCTATATTTGTCCAGTTCCCCAAGAAAATTTTTTTGGCCAACACAAATATGTCATTTTCTAGAGATTTAAGTGAAATGGTCAGATGCTTTATTTATAATATGTTTTATTTTGTTTTGTTAATCATCACATGAGGATTTTTTTTTCCATTGCTTTTCAGAGAGAGTGGAAGGGAAGGAGGGAGAAGAGAGGGAGAAGAAGAGGGAGAAAGGGGGGGAGGGAGAGAGAGAGAGAGGAACATTGATGTGAGAGAGACACATTGACTAGTTGCCCTGACTGCCAAACTGCCTGACTGGGGGTGGGGAGTGAACCTGCAACCCAGGTATGTGCCCTTGACTGAGAATTGAACATGAGATCCTTCAGTGTTGGAGGGCATTGAGGTGCAATGCTCTAACCATTGAGCCATGGCTATACTATGTTTATTTAACATCCTATCTAATAATAGACAAACATGGTAATTGACTGTACCTTTGCTATGCCTCCCATTGGCAAATCAGCATGATATGCAAATTAACCACCAACAAAGATGGCGGCGAATTTGCATGCTGCGGGCAGGGCAGGTCAGCACCATCTCGCCTGCCCTGCCGCCATCTGGGCCTGCTATCTGCGATCCGGGGCGGCGGGCGTCCCGTGTGCTACCCGACCCAGGGCGGCCGGGCGGTGCAGCAGTGATCGGCTGGCCCACCTGGGCGTCCTGTGTGCGACCCAACCCAAGGTGGCGGGGCGGGACAGATTAGCTCTTCTGTCACCTCAGCTTCCCCATCACAGCTCCCTTGGGGGTCTAAATCTTTAGTTGGACACCCCCCGAGGGCTCCCTGGCTGCCAGAAGGATGTCTGACTGCAGCTTAGGCCTGATCCCCCGGCGAGTGGGCCTAAGTCGACAGGTGGACATCCCCCAAGGGATCCTGGACTGCTAATGGGTGCAGACCAGGCTGAGGGGACCCCCTCCCCCCCCAGTGCACAAATTTTTGTGCACCGGGCCTCTAGTCCTGTATAATAAAAAGGTAATATGCAAATTGGCTGAACGACTGGTCATTATAACGCACACTGACCACCAGGAGGCAAACGCTCAATGCAGGAGGTGCCTCCAGCCCGCAGGCCCCGGTCGCCCAATGGGGAACAGGGAACTGGGGGTGGGTGGCGATGGGGGAGGGTGGGGCTGGCTGGTGAGTGGGCAGGAATGGCCAACCTCTCAGTCCTCCCAGGGCGGAGCCGGCAGCTGGGGAAGATGGCCCTGATTGCAGGCCAGGCCTAGGAACTGTACCCGTGCACGAATTTCATGTGCCAGGCCTCTGGTTAAATCATAATATTGTATATTAATGCCTTTTTCCACTCATGTTTCATGAAATAATTTTGTTCATTCACATCATAGGAATATGTCTTTGTTAGCTATCAGACAAAGCTATGTCATCTGACAGTTTTTTGGAGCATATGATTTTCATTTTACATTGAGATATAGCACTTTTAAAATTTGTACATGGTGCTCTCATTGGAAATTTTATCTTTCCTCCATTTATCCTATGTATTCATTTGTAGTTTGTGATTTCTATGGGGTAACCATAAAAATATGAATATATGCAGACAGTATAACATTCAAAGGATATATAGAAGAGTTGTTTTGGTTGAAGCCTGGCCCTTCCCTGGTGTAATAACTGGTGAGCTGAGTACTGTGAGGTAGCTCTAAGTGAGTTTATTAGACACTGATCACATGCAAGCAAACTTGGTAGATGTTGGGAATACCAAGACAAAAAACCAGTCCCCATGTTTAAGAAGCTTTTCTTTTGGAAGAGCCAGGAAGTAAACCAACATTTACTGCTTAGTAGTATATTAATTATACCAGAGGCTCGGTGCCCGTGCTCCGGTGGGGTCCCTTGGCCTGGCCTTTGGGGATCGGGCCAAAACCGGTTCTCTGACATCCCCCAAGGGGTCCTGGATTGCAAGAAGGCAGTTCTTGGGTGACGCACCCCAGAATCTGGCTCCCTCCCAAGAACTGCAGCTGCCAAGTCACTGTAGCTCGGAATCTTCTGCATTGAGTATCTGGCCCCTGATGGTCAGTGCGTGTCATAGCTACCGGTTGGATGGTTGCTTAGGCTTTATATATATAGATTATAGAGAGTGTATATGTATATATATATATGTGTGTGTGTGTATATATATATATTCCATGTTCAAAGGCTGTTAAGTCACATTGTTTACCCATATCTTCAGAAAAAAAACACTTCTGTCGTGGTCAACAACCTGCTGCCCTATTTATAATGGTCTGGCCCTCTAGCAACTTCAGCGGGAAATTACAGCTAATTTACCTACAAACGTCAGGTGGTCATAATAATCTGGCCACTTAGGCTTTATATATATATATAATCTACACACACACACACACACACACACGCCCTGGAGCCCTCCCACAAGCCGTCCCTGGCTGGCCAACCTCCCACGTCTCTCCCTGGCCCTGATTGTGCACCTGTGGGGTCCCTCAACCTGGCTTGCACCCTCTCACAATCTGGGACCCTTTGGAGGATGTTGGAGAGCTGGTTTTGGCCCGATGGCGGAACAACCAGTCACTGTGACGTGCACTCACTACCAAGGGGCAGACGCTCAATGCAGCAGCTGCCCCCTAGTGGTCAGTGCGCGCCAATAGGGGGAGTGCCGCTCAGCCAGAAGCCTGTTGAGCACAATGGCAGTGGCAGGAGCCTCTCCTGCCTCTGTGGCAGTGCCAAGGATGTCCAACTGTGGGCTTAGGACAGGGGTGGGCAACCTTTTTGTGAGTGCGTGCCAAAACCAGCAAAATCTCTGACTCACAATTCTTCTGCATGCCAACCCTAATTTTTTGAGAACATGGTATGCCTACTTGATATCTCTTAAGGTGTACATATGTTAAGAACCTTGAAGAAGTAATAAAATTCATCTGAACGACAAAAACACCATATATGATGATGAAAAATACATTTTTTAATGTATACATGTACACTGATAGTCCGACAGAAAACTTTGTGACTCCGTTTGATATTATCAGTGGGACTTTTGCTGCTGCATCACTGATGACAGAGATTTTACATCAGGTTTATATTTCGTGACCTTCAGAGATATGCACGAGCTACTATTTTCATCCGCCAGGCTACTCCTATTATGAGACTTAACAAAATTCATCACTGAGAACAAAGATTCACAAGCGTATGTGGATGAAACCAAAACACTGGTCGGATCTAGGAAGGCAGGGAGAGTTAAGGCAGAGGCATAGAAATTGCTCTTCCCCTCTCTTGTCAATCCATGTCTATGGTCATTAAGATAACTTGTTATTGGATGTGAGGGCGATCTGGCTGCGACATCTGTCACCCCATTGATTGCCAGGGTTGATTCGGCTGATCTGGCTGGCTAGACAGGTGTCCCCCTCCTCCCTCACTGATCCATGTGTGTCTCTCCTGAGGCTGTGCGCTCGGTCAAAGAGGACGAACTTCCACCCAGAGAGGACCGGTCTTCTGTCAAGGGTATACGAGTAGCTGCGCTCCCCTGCTAGAACCTCCAAAACAAGCTCTCAAGATAACTTGTTATGTAAAATTATTTATTTATCTAAGATGCACCTACACTGAATTTATCTGAAAAATAAAGTTGATGTTAAGAAAAAAATTGTAAATGGAAGATTATAAGAGAGGGTTCCGCGTGCCAGCAAAAGTTACTGGCATACCATGTTTGCCCACCCCTGGCTTAGGGCTTAGGCCCACTCCCTGAAGGGAATGGGCCTAAGCCATTAGTTGGACATCCCCTGAGGGCTCCCGGACTGCAAGAGGGCACAGGATGGGCTGAGGGACACCCCCCTCATTGTATGAATTTTGTGCACCAGGCCTCTGGTCCTATCTAATAAAAGAGTAATATGCAAATTAACTGTCACTCCCTCACCCCGCCAGTCTGTCAAAGATGGTGGCGGCCATGGAGCTGGAGTGAGCAGGAGGCTTAGGTTGTCCCCGGCAATGGAGGAAGCCAAGCTTCCTGCCTGCCCTGGCTAGCCCTGAGCTCTGCTCAAGGGTACAAAGTTTCAATTATAGAAGATAAATAAATCCCAGATACCTGCTTCCAGCTAGCCTGGCCTCCCCTCAAGGAGGGGCTGGGAACATGGGTTTCCAGGGGCAACTCAGGCTTCGAACGGGACCAAGGCTACAAAGTTTCAATTATAGAAGTTAAATAAATCCCAGATACCTGCTTCCAGCCCGCAGCCATGGCCAGCCTGAAAGCGGACCTCAGCCCCTCACCCAGGCTGGCCAGG
>NW_006283136.1:1886809-1889330 GCF_000327345.1 Myotis davidii
CAGGGTAATATACAAACTGACCCTAACAGCAGAAAGACTGGGAATGACTGGTCACTATGACACACACTAACCACCAGGGGCCAGACGCTCAATGCAGGAGATGCCCTCTGGTGGTCATTGCGCTCCCACAGGTGGAGCTCTGCTCAGCCACAAGCCAGGCTGATGGCAGCCATCACAGCGGTGGTGGCGGGAACCTCTCCCGCCTCCTCAGCAGCGCTAAGGATGTCCGACTGCAGCTTAGGCCTGCTTCCCGCTGGCAAGTGGACATCCCTGAGGGCTCCTGGGCTGCCAGAGGGATGTCTCACTGCCAGCTTCGGCCTGATTCCCCGGGGAGAGGCCTAAGCCAGCAGGTGGACATCCCTTGAGGGGTCCCAGACTGCGAGAGGGCACAGGCCGGACTGAGGGACGCCCCCAAGTGCACAAATTTTTGTGCACTGGGCTTCTAGTTATTAAATAAAAATGGCTGAAAATTTTTCAGAGATGATAAAAGGTAACAGTTCTTATATATTGTGGAAGTCCAGTGACTCCCAAGGAGGAGAAATAAAATAAGCCCTGACAAATTAGAGTGAAAATACAGAAGATCAAAGATCTTAAAAGCAACTGGAGAGAAACAACAGATTGCTATACAACTGTTTTTCTTTAGCAACTGATTTCCCAGAAGCAACAACAGAAGCTATAGGACATTGGAATGCTATCTTCAATGTACTGAGAGAAAATGGCTGTCAGCCTTAAGAAAATAGAACATGTATTCAGTAAAACTCTTTCAGGAATGACAGCAAAGTAAAGACATTTTCAGTCCCTCTCCTCCCCCTACACACACAACCAGCAGACCTCACTGAAGTAGATTTAAGGGACAGCATTCAGGTAGAAGGAAAGTCATCCCAATGGAAAGCCTGAGAAGCTTTCTTTTTCCTTTTAAATATATTTTTATTGATTTCAGAGAGGACGGGAGAAGGAGAGAGAGAGAGAGAAACATCAATGATGAGAGAGAATCATTGATTGGCTGCCTCCTGCACACCCCACACTGGGAATTGAGCCCGCAACCAGGCATATGCCCCAAGCTGGAATTGAAACGTGACCTCCTGGTTCATAGGTCAGTGCTCAACCATTGAGCCGCACTGACTGGGCTCTGTGATGCTTTTTAATGACTACAGTATGTTTTATCAAATAGATTCTATAAATCAGACTCTATTGGATATTTATGTTTTCATTTTAACTGAAGTTACACTGAGTATGTTTATTCATATATTATATAGAGTAAATAATAGAGAATACATCTTTTTACTAGAAACCCAAATTACTGGGTCAAAAAAAGGAATGAGTATTTTTATGTTTCTTGATACATATTGTAAAATTATTTTTCTAATTTATATTGCATCTGGAAGACTATGCTGGCTTTACAAATGTGTAAGTGTGTGATAGGGCCAGTTTTAAATGATGAAGATTAACATTTCTTATCAGGTTTTGACTTAGTTATATCTTTGACAAAAATGTTCTATCTCATTACTCTCCCATTGTTATGAAAAGTGCTTCCTTTTTAAATTTTTTTTATTTCAGAGAGGAAGGGAGAGGAAGAGAGATAGAAACATCAATGATGAGAGAGAATCACTGATCGGCTGCCTCCTGCACTCCCCCTCACTGGGGATGGAGCCCATAACTAGGCATGTGCCCTTGACTGGAATCGAACCTGGGACCCTTTAGTCTGGTGCTCTATCCACTGAGCCAAACCAGCTAGGGCAAAATGCTTCCTTTTTAATAGTGAAATACTGTTGGCTGGAGCGACTTACACCAAAAGCTTGTGGGTTCGATTCTTGGTCAGGGCATAAACCCAAGTTGTGGGTTTGATCTCTGGTCAAGGTACACATGGGAGGCAACTGAGTAATGTTTCTCTCTCCCTTTCTCTAACATCAATAAAAACTTACCCTCAGGTGAGGATTTACAAAAAAAAGAGAAATACTAACTGAAATGTATTCTTTAATAATTTTTCAATTTTCTAGAATGTAGTCTTTGATTTTTCTTTATCTTTTTCAGTTTATTAACAAATATATAGTCAGTCCATTTAAAGAAATGTCAGGTAAATATTTAGTTTTTGTTTTATTATGAAGTAAAACTTAATGCTGCTACTTTTTTTGTTAATTCTCACACGAGGATATTTGTCTATATTGATTTTTTAAATTAAATCTTTATTGTTCAGATTATTACAGTTGTTCCTCTTTTTTCCCCCCATAGCTCCCCTCCACCTGGTTCCCCCCCCCCACTGTCCTCATCCATAGGTGCACGATTTTTGTCCAGTCTCTTCTAGCATCTCCCACACCCTCCCCTCCCCAAGAATAGTCAGTCCACTCCCTTTCAATGCCCCTGATTCTATTATAATCACCAGTTTATTCTGTTCTTCAGATTATTTATTCACTTGATTTTTAGATTCACTTGTTGATAGATGTGTATTTGTTGTTCATAATTTGTATCTTTACCTTTTTCTTCTTCTACCTCTTGTTAAAGGATACCTTTCAGCATTGCATAT
>NW_006283136.1:1890302-1897931 GCF_000327345.1 Myotis davidii
GCTGTGCAGCAAGGCACACTGCTGTGGGGCCTTGGGCCTTCTCTTGGAAGTTCTGGGTCTGTCTGGTCCAGCTACAGTTTGTTAGGTAATTTTCAGATTGCAAAGGGCCAGGCCATTCATATGCAAAAGCCTCTGCCGCAGCTTGAGTGGGGCAGGGTCTCAGGGAATCAACAGGGCGGAGCAAGCAGCTATGGCTGATTCTCAGCCCTGCCTGGGGCTCCACTTCTCAGTGTCCCGGTAATCGGTAATCGCTGCAAGCACCCCTGAGAGAAAGCCGCCCTCAAGTTCCGAGTTCTGCCTGTTGCCTGACAGTCCAGTCTCTCCCTGTATGAGTTCTGGGTCCCCAGAGACTCACTTGGAAGTGGAGTTCAGAGCAGTCGGGGGCTTGTGACTCACTCCTGATTAAAAAAGACAGCCGCGTCCTCAGTCGCCAGCCCACGCCGCGTGCTCCTCTGTACCTTTGCACTTCCGCACCTCCTCTGAATCTCAGTGTGCTTTTCTCTTTCCTTCTAGTTGTAGAATTTCCACTCAGCCAGCCTTCCTGTGGTTCTGGATGATGTCCGTTTTGTCTTTTAGTTGTATTTTTGAATTTGTTGTGGGAGGCAGCATTTTCTGGTGTTTGCCTGTGCTGCCATCTTGGTTTCTCCTATATTAATTTTTTAGAGTAGAGAGGGAGGGAGGGAGGGGGAGAGAGAGAGAGAGAGAGAGAGAGAGAAACATCGATGTGAGAGAGACACATTGACTGGTTGCCTCCAGCACGTACTTCAGCCAGGGTCAGCAACCAAGGTACATGCCTTTGACCAGGAATTGCAGCCTAGACCCTTCAGTCCATGGCTAGCACTCTAACCACTGAACCAAACCGGCTAGGGCTACTTTCTTTTCTAGCTCTGTATATTCCACATTATAGCAACAGTGTAGAAATTTGTTTATTTTATTTTATAATTATTTTGAGATTATGTTTATTAAAGCTGGGGACAGTGAAAAAGGGAAGGGCTTAGGATAGAAAAAGCAACAGGAGAGAGCCTAGGTGGGGCTGTTCTGGCTCATTGGAAAGTTAGAGAAAAGGGCCTTGGATACAGGTTCAGGGAGTTAGCCTGGGTTGAGCTGCCACTGCCCATTTGCTCCCCTGGTTGCAAGTCTGTGGCGACCCTTAGAGTTTGGGAAATGCACACCAGTGGGGGAGAGGAGAGTAAGGGAAAGGCACAGGAATGCTCCTGAGAGGGAGAATGTGCCAACAGTATAGAAGTTTAGTTTTTTTTAAAGACATTTGTGTGTTTTTTAAATATGTTTTTATTGATTTTTAGAGCGAGAGGAAGGGAGAGGGATAGAGAAAGAGAAACATCTATGAAAGAGAGACATAGATTGACTGCCTCCTGCATATACCTTACTGAGGATCAAGCCTACAACCTGAGCATGTGCCCTGACCAGGAATTGAACCAGGGAACTCTGGTTCATGGGCTCAACCACTGAACCACACCAATTGGGCTAAGTTATTCATTCTTAAAGGGAAAATGTACTGTTTTGGGGAATTCTGTATTCTAAGAACTGAATATAAAAAGGTGTCTTTTTTTTTTTAACCTTTAACCTTTCTGCTATTTCAGGTGCAAGTGAAAGTGTTGGGAAACATATGCTTGAAGCCTGCAACAATAATCTGGAGATGGCAGTCACAATGTTTTTGGATGGTGGTGGAATCGCTGAAGAGCCCAGTACCAGTTCCGCAAGTGTCTCCACTGTTAGACCACACACAGAGTATGAATTTATTATTTCTTGTTAGGAGCAACCCCCTGCCTGTTACTGTTATATTGAGTAACTGCATTTTTATCAGGTTAATTCTCAGTATTTGAAAAAAAAATTATAGTTGAGAGCATCTGAAAAAGTGTCAAATAGAAATTTTTATACTTAATTGAAATTCTCGAAAGCACTGTTATGTCTTATCTATTGTTTAATCCTCAAAAGAATCCTGTAGGATGGCATTATTACCCATGTTTTACAGTTGAGGAAACAGGCATAGCCATTTTCCCAAGTTACACACACAGCATTTAAGTAGCAGATATGGAAGTAAAACCCAATAAAGTTGAGATTTCCCAATTCTGGATTTTCTTACATTGTCCTAGGGAAAGTTTTGAGCTGCCGTGAAAAAATTTTGAAAAATAATTCTAGTCTTTTATACCGTAGTTAGGTTATTAGAAGCACCTACAGTATATGGCACTATATAGAGAATAGTCATAAATGTTAAATAGATTTGTTATTTTTTGCCCTTTACATTTGATACCAATAAGAGTTTGAAATGAATACCTTTTGGGCAAAATTCCAACAGTTTTTGGAAAATTTTAGAAATGAATGTTACTCTAAGGAAAACCTTTCATTTAAAAACAAAACAAAACACAAAATTTGAAAGATCCTTAAGACTTTAATACTCATAATAGAGGAATCTCCTTAAATAGGGATAGACAGAAGACATGGATTTTATTTTTACTAAATTAGACATAGATTTAAGAGGCCAAATAACATTCAGGACATTTTTTCCTCTTTTATTGATATAGTTCCAGGTTCCAGAGTAATATCGTTTCCACATGAAGCATGAACTTTAGAGATCATTATTAGTATTTTATAAAGTTCTTTTCTCTCTCAATCTTGGCCATATAGTTCAGGTATGATATCCCATTCTCTCTCAACTTAGCGTGCAAATCAATATGAAAACATTAATTTTATAGAAACTTGGGTAACAGTTATTCACAGCAGATTTGGGAAATACCTTAATTGTGTTTAAAATAGTTTTGATAAATGAATGTTTTTCCCTACTGAATTACATTATAATTTGAGTTAGATTATTTGTATTGCTAATTGGTTAACATTTGATAGTGGCTCCTAATTCCTAAACTGTAATTTTCACTCTTTACAGTTCACCTTATTCTATTCCATTCTTCCATCTTGTTAGGTAGTTAACAATTTGGAACAGATACCCTCAAATATGTAGTAATCAAGTCTTTCTGTAGAGGAACAACTATTGGTTGAAAGAATAATATATGTGTATGTAAAAGTGAGGTATGCTAATAATGGAAAGATTTATTTAGGTAAAAGATGTCTTTTATTAGTTTTTTTAAGATAATGACCTGTTTTTCTTTGATGGAAGAGGATTAAGAGCTTCCTCTTACAGACACATTGTTCCTTCAGATCAATGAAATTCTGTGTGTAAGCAGTGAATGATAATCTAATAGGAAAAAGTATTAACATAATTTTGAATTATCCTTTATTCTTCAGTCATTTGGCTTATTGCATATTTCTTTGTGTAGTTATGTGATTACAGGATGTTAGTTCTTGTTGACAAATGAATATACAAACCTTATTTCATAAAGTATGGTTTGAAACTCTCAGAGATCAAAAAACAGGGCCTTCAGTTCAGCTATTATTATTAGACACATCTGAATGGAAAACATAGGGCCTAACTTAAATTAACATTTATTGTAAGCAGGAAGATAATAAATTTGGAACTTACTATTTGCTATGAAAATTAATCAGCAGAATTTAGTATTTGGGTTAAAACTATAAAATAAACTAATATTTAAAGAACATACACCATTTTAACAGTATATCTAAAGTATTTTTTTACTGGAAGAGATAGATTATTAGTAAACCCTATAGAGGTAAACTTTGAAGAGTTTATAGGCTTTTATAAGAGGAATAATTACTTTTTCTGTTTTGTGTATAGTAGGATCTACTTAAATAATTCAGGGCAATACCTATGTTGGCCATTTTCATAACTAGCATAAAATTCACTGCATGTTTGTTTAAGCTTATTTTACTATATCAGTGTAATTTAATTATTTGATATGGTAGTAATAGTGCTTTTATTAAGCCAATATTTTTCAATTAAAGTTTTTGCCTGATTTTTTTTTTTAATTCCCTCTCTTTTTCTTGGAAAGAATTTAAGGTAGAGAACTTGAGAGGAAAGGGGAAATACTTTTTATTTTTGTTTGTTCTCTTTCTTTGTAAATTATTTGAGATATCTGTGCCATGTACAGAGGGAACAGGTAGCAAAACAACTGTTTTCATTTTGATATTTTCCCACTTTTTCTAATAGAGAAGAAGTTCGTGCCCCAATTCCTCAAAAGCAGGAAATATTGGTAGAACCAGAACCTTTGTTTGGTGGTAAGTTTCCCCTTTTTCCTTAGTTTTGTTTGACTTTGTTGTTGTTTCTAGGATTTTAATGAAGCAATCAAAAGATGTGAAGGCTTGCTCAGATTGTTACTTCAAGTATAGAGTCAATTCTTATCTTGTAATTCTGTATTCTTTTCAGGAAAGTTGTACAATTGATCTTTCCAAGGAGTGAACCAGATTAAAACATTGATATTTGTTACAGGAAGCCAAAGGGAGTAAAATTAGCAAAAAGAACTGCCTTATAATGGAAACCAGTCAATCTCTCATTAAAGATGCCAATTATTTTATGTTCTGGATATTTACCTGACTGTCATAATCTTACTGTCTTTTTTTTTTAAAATATATTTTATTGATTTTTTACAGAGAGGAAGGGAGAGAGAGAGAGAGTCAGAAATATCGATGAGAGAGAAACATCGATTAGCTGCCTCCTGCACATCCCCCACCAGGGATGTGCCCGCAACCCAAGTACATGCCCTTGACCGGAATCGAACCTGTGACCTTTCAGTCCGCAGGCCGACGCTTTATCCACTGAGCCAAACCGGTTTCGGCAATCTTACTGTCTTGATATGCCTTACATTCACTCTTTTTTAATTTCTAGACAAGCTATTTCTATTTTGAACAAAGGAGAAATGATATCTTACCCATGTAAAAAAAACTTTATCTATCTGGGTGCAAAGAAAATATGGTAGAAAATAGGAGGATGTTTAACCAGATTTAAAGAAAATTTATAGTTTTAGTCTCATAAACACTTATTTACCTTCTGTGAGCCAAATATTGTAGATATTAAAAGGTATATTAAAAAACTGAAGATAAAGTAATCTATCTAGTTGGGTAGACAAATGCATAGAAATCTATATAGTACATACTGAGGACAGTAATGCAGAGAAATAGGCCTATGAAAAGTTTTATAGCTAAACTAGACTAAAGGAGAACAAAGTAAGACAGGGATGAAGAAAAGCACATAAACCATATCTTTTTAAACATTGAATTTATTGGGGTGACACTGGTTAATAAAATTAAAGGTTTCAGGCGTACAGTTCTATAATACATCATCTGTATATTGTATTGTGTGTTTACCACCCCAAGTCAAGTCTCTTTACATCACCACTTATCCCCCTTTTACCCTCTCCTGTCTCTCCCCATCATCTGTCTATGAGGGTTGTTTTGTTTTGTTTTTTACTTAATCCTTTTTTACTTAAACCTTTTTCACCCAGAGCCCTGTTCCCTTCCCTCTACAGTTGTCAGTCTGTTCTCTGTATCTATGAGTCTGTTTCTATTTTGTTCGTTAGTTTTGTATAAACCATATCATTTTTTAAAAAATATGTTTTTCATTGATTTTAGAGGGAGAGGAAGAGGGCGAGAGAGAAACATCAATGTGAGAGAGAAACATCCATCGATTCATTGCCTCCTGCAAGCCCCCCCACTGGGAATCTGAGTGAGCATCCTGGGTTATGAGCGCTGACTTGGAATCCATCCTGAGACCTTTTGGTGCATCTGATGATGCCCAACCACCTGGACCACACAGGCCAGAGCCATATCTTTTGATTTGAAAAAGCACCTTAGTTGAGAGGTGGTTTTTTTTAAAGATTGATCTTTAACTTTGGAGTTTACTGTAGCAAGAAATAAAGTAATATACTGTTTCAATTCAGAAATAGAGATGGAAGGAAGAAAATGATAATATCTGAATATTGAAGTATAATATGTGCTTTCTGTGTTGTTTGATTTAGCCATTGTGTTGTTAATATTCCAGAATAAAGCAAGCAGTAATTTTAAAAAATATAAATGTTGTGAATAGATTTTTAGAGCCAAGGAGTAATACCTTGGGAGCTTTATCTTTTCTTTATTGCAAGGAAGAAGGCGAGATCTTTGAGTGGAGAAAGAAGACAGGAAATAGATTTTGTGCTGTTTATTATTGAACAGAGGCAAAAGAGTTCCCATTTGAAATCTTACTTTCCTCCTTTTATCTCTGGTTTAATATACATTAGGAAGAGGATGAGAATGACTTTATACAATTAGGAATTCAGTCTGAATGGTTACTATTGTTCCTTATTTATAACTTAAGGAAGGTCTTCAGAGAATTATTTCTTTTTAGGACAGTATTAATTTAAAGTGTGATTTTTAAAAATATATATATTTTTTATTGATTTCAGAGAGGACCTTAGGAAGAGAGAGAGATAGAAACATCAATGATGAGAGAGAATCATCCTCCTGCATGCCCCCACTGGGGATCCAGCCCAGAACCCTGGCATTTGCCCAGATGGGGAATTGAATTGTGACCTCCTGGTTCATAGGTTGATGCTCAACCACTGAGTCACACCAGCTGGGCTAAAGTGAGATTCTTAAAGTGTGGTCAAGCGTTTCCAATACCTTTTTCAGGGTGTCTGTAAGATCAAAACTATTATTATATTCATATAATGCTAAGAAGTTACTTGCTTTTTTCACTGTGTTGATGTTTGGATTGATGGCTCAAAAGTAATGATGGGTCAAACTGCTGCATCTTATTTAAATCAGGTTAGTGGCACCAAACTGTACTACTTACTACTCATTGAATTCTTCACTGCCACACACTTGCAGTTTTTTAAAAAAGACAATTTTGTTTAATATCTTGATGAAGCAGTAAAAATTAATTTCATTTAATCTTAACCCTTGAATACATGTTTTTTAAACTATTCTGTTTGATGAAATAGGATGTGTGCACAAAACACTTCTGCATATTGAAATAGTGTGGTTTTAAGGAAAAGTTCTTGTACAGTTGTTTGAGTTGCAAGCTAAACTAGCTGCTTTTTTCTTTCTTTTTTTTTTTTTTTTTTAAAGCCCTTCCTTTAATCACTAATCTTGAAAGAAAGACAGGAAAGCAGGGAGAAAGTAAAGGGAAGAAGAAATGCAGGAAGGGAGAAAAAAGAGCTGCTTTTTTCATGGGACATTACTTTTACTTGATTGCTGACAAAGTGGGATTTTTTTGTTGTTAATCCTCAGCAAGGATATTTTTTCCATTGATTTTTTTAGAGGGAGTGGGGGAAGAAACATCATCATGAGAGAGACACATTGATTGGTTGCCTCCCACTTGTGCCCTCACTGGGGCTGGTTATTGAACCTGCAACTGAGGTACATGCCCTTGACCTGGAGTTAAACCCACAACCATTCAGTACTCTGGCCAATGCTCTAACCACTGACCCAAACGGGTCAGGGCAACATTTAATTTTTTGAGGAGCCTCCATACTGGTGCATCTATCTGCATTCCCACCAACAGTGCATGAGGGTTCCCTTTTCTCCACACCCTTGCCAACACTTGCTGTTGGTGGATTTATTGATAGCCATTCTTACAAGTGTGAGGTGATATATCATTATTAAAGGCCCGGTGCACAAAAATGTGTGCACTCCGGGGGGTCCCTCAGCCTGGCCTGTGCCCTCTCGCAGTCTGGGACCCCTCGGGGGTTGTCCACCTGCTGGCTTAGGCCTGCTTACCAGGGG